>NC_087311.1:25000-302500 GCF_037043105.1 Vanessa tameamea | reverse complement strand
TGACAATAAACCTTAACGTCGTTTTATAGATTAACCACTCAACTACTACTAGACTCGATACTAAGACAGATGACTATAATATTACTACTCATTACCCTCTCGAGTTACTTTATTTTTATTTGATTTGAAAATTTATTTTCATTGAATATAAAGTAACCTATTAGCATCGATACCCCTGAGGGCACAACTTTCTCTAACACGAGAAAGGGCGAGTCTCATCGTTATTATTTTCTCTAGAGAGTTATAAATCAAGCTCCTCGCCGCTCTTCTCTGACCGCGAACATATTGCTATGATTAATGCGTCTTGATTTTTAGGGTTCTATGCCCTTAGGTAAAACATTTATGTAGCCGTATTAAAGAGATTATCAAGAGCATTATGAGTCTTGAGTCTCGTATAAATTGAGATTACTTATATTATGTAAAAGAACTCTTGCAAAGAGATATTGTTTGACTTATTATTACAGTTTAGCAGATAAACGTTTCAATTATTTATAGCATATTATTCATACCTATAAACAATTGAATCAAGGCTATGTTTTATTACATTTTATACTTTAGGGGAATTGTTGTAATATGGCAGATTTATATCATTGAATAAATCTCCTTACGGTTAGGTTATGGGATCAGTCTTATATTTCCTCTACACAATCCGTAATAGGCTGAACTCTTTTAAATTATGTAATTCGATACGTATATTTCTGATGTCAATATGGAAAGTATTTTTATTATTAAAACATTTTATAATTAAAAAAATATTAAAATAAGCTCAAGAATATAAATTTGATATTATTTTTCTACAGAAGAAGTTCTGAAGATTGTTTCTAGTTTGTTCCGCTACGCAGCTCTATTGTTAGTTAGCAAATGAACATGAGCGAGAATTATTCTTGAAATATTTCGATTGGCTTGAAATGAATTAGATATAATTTGAGCACATGAAAACGCAGTGACACTCGAACCCCCGATTCTGTTAACAACATCCAGGGTTCTATCCAATTGCATTAACATATATAAATATCTGGTAGAATATTTTTAAATAAAAGACCCAGACCGGGAAAGTTTTCATAGAAATGAATGTAAAAGATTAACTTAAAACTACCTTTTCTTCAATGTTTTAGCTAACGATTAGAAATTTGGCACAGTTGTCGAACTTTGTTGGAGCGGCCATTCATCTTAGGTCAATATCAAATCTTTATACAATAAGTTTTACACTTAAAGATTGTTGAAAATTTTCGGTTTATTTTAGAGTCTTAATTAGAGCCTTAATAGGTCAACATTGTATAAAGTTTTCCTAGCGATGTAAATCTTACATTCGATCCTGAACCCTTAAGTTGCTGTGGTAAAAATAATTTATTGTAAATTGTTATAATTGTTGTTTAAAAAATAAAATTATGAATATTTTGGTGAGATTTTTAAGTCGTATAAAATTCCATCATTTAGTTAATCAGGATTAAGAATTAGGAGGACTCGCGGGCGATCATCCGGTTTTTCTATCGCAGCTTCAAAAGCAGCGCTCTTACGTTTAAGCGAGGATTATTGAGAATTACGACTGTAGTTTGTTTTATATTTATTATTGTTAAAATATTTAAAGAAATTCACCGTCTTATACATTTAATACATTCTTCTTTATTACTTTAATTTGAAATAAGTAGGCAGGCTGGCAAATCGCTATCTCATGGTCAGTGATAAGTTATATTTAAAAATCCACTTGGATCTTAACCGACGATTGCAGATTCGATCCTGGGCTATCACTGAGTTTTCATGTGCTTAATTTATTTTTATAATCCTGCTCGGGCTCGGCGGTCATTTCCGAAAACATCGAAAGGCAAACTGTATGTATCAAATAAATTAGTATAAAGGTAATGTTTAACATCGGAAATATAATTAATGAATCAGTATGCTGTTCGGTTTAAATAGGTCAGGCTTAAATATTTTCTTCTCTTAAAAGTTAAAGACGAAAAGAAAGACTCGACGAAGAAATGTGGCGAAACGTTATGGAAAAAATGCGGATTTAAATTACAAAAACTAAGTAAATGAAAAAATAAAAGTTAAGCCAATAAAAAACTTAAATTCTTTGTCTGCGTTAAATCCAATAAGATCAAGTGCTGCGTCGTTCCAGCATCCCGACTCCCGCGAGAGCGCTCGACGCGCCGTCACTGTATAGTTGCGTCTGCTGCCGAGCGAACAATTACGCGGAACATCTACTCTCTAGTACTTGCACTTATGTTTAGCTTGTAACACTATAAGAAAACGATATTAACTTTCCCCTACTGTATAAATCGCATAATAACTAGTTTCCGTCTACGGCTTCAGCTGCATGTAGGGGTTTAGCTAGGTATCCTATCTTCTGTACCCTTAGCAGCGTGTATGAAACATTTAGTGCTGGTTAGTTGAGTATTTAAAACAAAGAAACAGAATTACTTTCGCATTTATAATACTTCTAGCTGTTATAATACTGCTAGTTAAGTCTACAAAAAGAGAGGGGGAATTACAATTCGAAATTCAAAAACTTATCGACCTGGAACTATCTGCGGATGATTCCGCGTCGACTGGTCAGCCTATTCCCGACACATTCAGCAGTTTTGACATTATTGACGTACAAGAATATATACATATATTTAAAACTATTTAGGATTTACTTTGATTTATATTCCTTTGGCCAATAAGGGTTTTATCCAACTTTACTCGTCACATTACGCGTTCATTAGCATAGCGATAACTTGGCAAAGCCACGAATAATTTGATATAACTACGGGAACAATATAAAAAACCAGTGCGAGTGAAGCTTTTACGCGCTTACACCATTTATTATTGTCCCAAACTACAACTATTTCTGTTTTAGACTTTAATAGGATTAGGCAATTAAATTTGTATGAAACAACTATAATTAATTAATTTATACAATATAATATTAATATTATATTTACTAGAATAGAACCGATTGCGTATGTTAATATGGATACATGGATGGTGCTTACCATTGCCACTGTCGCGTGGAGGTCTTCTCTCCATTTTGAGGTGAATGTGTGGAGCTTATTCCAGTATTCCTTTTTTTATAATAAAATACCTCTTTTGTAATAAAATTGACGGAACATCATCGAGATGCTATCGTCATACAGCTTTGGAAAATCACATTACGAGATATTATTTTACAATGATGTAGGTACGAAATAAAATATGTCTCAAGTAGAAAATTATAACAGATTTATTTGTTGCGATGCAAATGTAGCGGTGACGTCACAGCTCCCGCGGGAATCCTCAATTTATCGACAAGTATCCCCGAACTGGCGCAAAATTAATCAACGCTCTTGAATCGTTTGTTATGTGTTGTTTGTTGTCAGTATATTCAATTATAATACGGATACAATTTGTGTGTGTGCTATATTATATTTTGTATAAATATTAATCTTATATTTCTATTAGCCAATATAAAATATAATATAATATAAAATAAAATATAATATAATATATATTTTATATATAATATAAAATATATTATAATTTCTATATAAAATCTATGAATCTATATGACGTCACTAATCACGTAACTATAATTATCAAAACAACGGATGGACGGATAATATCTTCTGTCAAAACTGTTTGTACGTAATTTATTTATTACTGTAATTAAAATATTACTGGTTAATATTGGCAAACTATATCCTTTCAAAGTCACTCACTTACAATCATGAAATTTACTGAACTATTAAAAATTCAAAACTTTTTTGACTAGCGTCAATGCAAGGCTTGGCTCTCGTGTGTTTATCAGCTATAAAAAAATCAATGATCAAACACACTGATCCTCAAACTATATAGGTATGCACGAAATTTGACCTAATTTTGAATTTGACAGCATCGTTGATCTAGCTTTTAGACCATAATTAGAGAGATATGAGGCTGCAGATTCTGTGATCCTGGGTTTAAGCCCAGGTCAGGTCAATAAAAAATAATCGGGGTTTTCCGTCCAACACATTTTCAGTAGCAGCCCTGATTCTGCAAGTTTGAATTGTGTACACTGTAAAGGCGTTCGTCCTGCGCCTGAACTCTTCCCATTCGTATTCGATTCGCCGTCCCATCGGATTATTAGAACAAGCGAATAGAGAGTGCAACCGTGTTTGCGTGCACACTTCTGTACTATATCATATCCAGTGTAGGTGGCAAGTCTGAAATCATTCAAGACAACATCATACTAGTAATCACATCAATCCGTTGCAACGTGCAATAAAACAACTTTTAAATTTATAATATAAGAAGCGAAAACAAAAACTGATGCGTATGAAGGCAATATATATATAATATATCGCGCAATATATTGTCCCATACATAAACGATTTGAAGCGCAGCTGAGAGTTCATATAATATTTATCGTATATTGTACTGTAACATACTTCTCATCGCACTTCGCGCCGTCTCCACCAGTACACAATAAATATCTCCGTTTGTTCGTTTGTTGTTTGTCGCTTTTCACGTGTGTAGTATAAGTAGCTTTAAATTATTAACTTGACATCTAGTTAATGCATTACGCTTCAAGTGTTATATGGAAATAATATGCTGAAAGTTGTACTAAGTTATTAATGTGATTAGTGTTTAATGTTGGGTAAATTTGGATAAATTCACGACCAAATAGTAACCTATTTCCAAGAATCAAAATTGAGAATTGAGAATTGTCATTACACTATACTTAATATAACAGTTTCTTCTAATGTCATAACTGCTCACCGCCGTCGTCGTGTGGTCTTAAGCTTACTTATAGAAATTTTCAGGTTAGGATATAAAATAATTAGTTAATCTTTTTCAAACAAGAAATATTATTACCTATCCAAAGTGGCGGTTCTGGTCACCTACTTAGATTAGACATAGTATTGCTGTGTTCCACTTTGAAGGATAAGCGAGCCAGTGTACACACAGCACACACACAGCGCAAGGGACATATCATCAGCTCCTAAGGTTGATGATGCATTGGCGATGAATAAATAAATTATATAACTCACTACTACAAAGTTGAGCAGGAATTTTATAGCTTTTATCTACTTATTCTACTTGTAGAAATTAATGACGTGTCTGAATATAATTCATAGTGTATCGCAAGTTTTTGCACTTTTTTTTAATTCAGCGCTTCGGTACATGGGCAGTTTAACAGACAACCTCAACATACACGGGTAGTGACGAAGTGGAGAGAAAAGTCGACTAAAAATTCTTGAGTTTTATTATAAATGACATAATGAGTGGAAACTATCGAAAACGTTTGGATAGAGTGAAGTTAACAAGAGTAGGAAAGCGGACTCCGTCACAAGATATCACGATCGTTATGAATAAGAATTATTCACTGGCGAATTATGGGTAACAAATTAAAACATTTAAAACACAAATTAAGCACGTTGGAGATTATTAATTCGAATCCATCCATTTCGATCTTTACACATGTGCTCTTTGATCTTCGAAAATACTTCCAAGAAAGAACTTCAGCTACATTTCAATTATAAATATCAAACATTTTATTTCGTTTTGTGAAAAAAATACCACATATTTTTGGTTTAATACTCGTATATATAAATAGTTTCGCGGAGAAAATTGAAACAAAATAAAATACCCAAATATATATCAATAGCTTTTTGCCATTTATATCCTTTAGCTTTTTTATATTTGTATCATTTTACAGCGGTAGTGCCACACTGCATTCCTTCGGGTTGCAGCCGAATGGGCCTGCACGCCCGGGGAAGTACCACTCTCTCAGTTAAAATTGGTTTAGAGTGGTACCTATGCTACCACGTTTCGTCCGGTATGTGAGAGTCCCGGAGGCCCGATCCCACTCCCCCCCAAAACATGATGGTTGTTCAGAATTTGGTTACGTTACCCCAGGAGGGTACCATCACCGGAGAATCCCTCTATGTGCATCCATGCTCGGGACGTACACCGCCTGAGCAGGGATGCCCAGGTTCCCATCCGAATTCTTATTAATTTTGCGCTCGCCACTGTTCGGAGCAAGCATCATAAGGCAACCCCTACCACCCTCACTGATCCAGGACTTCTGCAACATAAGGGACTCAACTCCAACTTGAACGCCGTTCATTTTCACCTTGAGATACGACCCAGATACGACCTTATAATATGATTGAGCGGCAATTCAACACGAACGGAGAGATTAGGATCTACGGCTTTGCTTGCTTCTTGAGGCGTGGGAGTGCATCATATTACCATCGTCCAAGTTACGGACTATGATGAGTTTATGAGAAATTTCATTTCTTTTTATTGGCCTGACAAAAATCACTACCTCAGTTCTTCCGGATCTGCAGCTGTGTACGTGAGTCACTAGTGGCCGAAACTTTCCTCGTAATTATAAGAATGCGAAAACAATATCAATTTATACGATTTATTTTATTTTAAGTGTCTAGTAAAAACCTGAAATCTACAAACCAAAGAGAAAAGGCTGTCTTCAACTGGTTCGGGCGACCGCAATCATAAATTACACTAAAAGGTTTTTCGTTTGCTTTAGTCCAGCGGGTTCATATAACGATCATACGTTGTTTAAATTACCAAATAATTCGAAAAATTTAACTATAACTACGGCTATTATTTTAAAACCTATCATAACAAAACTATATTAATACGCAGAGCTTGAAAATACACGTTATAAAAAGGCAACGATATGCAAAAGAGGGAACGACTATTATTCCGTTTTGGAATGTATCCATTATATTCGAATACTTACTTTCAAAACTTTTAATTATTCAAGTCTTCTATTGAAAAAGACAATCGTTAATTTTTTTATAATTTATTTGTAGTCAAATGGAACAGCTGATGTTTAGTGGTCACCACCACTCACAGACATTGGCGCTGTAACCATTCCTTACAGCTCCAATGCGATACCAATCTTGGAGGTTAAGATCTTATATCCTTTGCGCATGTAGATATACTGGCTAACTCATCCTTCAAACTGGAACCCAAAAGTACTAAGTATTGCTGTTTAGTGGTAGTACCTAAACGGGTTTACACAAAGTCTTATTACTCAATCAATAATTCATAATTACGAAGTGAAAAAGGCGTGTTGTTTCGTACTGCCAGGAATTTGTATTTTCACTTTTGTTGCTTCACTTTCAAATTCCGTGCGCTCCATTTGTCTTTTTTTATAATCTGAGACTTTCCGTTCCACATACATAAAGGAATAGTGCTGTATATATCTATACGATTTATTATATATTAATTATAATAATAATATTAATATTATAAGTTGTAATTTAAAAAAGGTCTAATTAACAAGTCTTTCGGTTTTTTGGATTAGGAGCAAGTGCATACCAAATGAACCATGAGCAAATTCCTAAAGCGATAATTGATTAAAACTCATTATTTTATGATATTAAGAATAACCATTCAAACTCATAAATAAATAAGCATAAAAAAAAACAAAAATTACAATATCCTGAAAAATTTTTTTTTTTTTTATTTACAATTTAATTACTGCTGTATATATCTATACGAATATAGTAGTTAAGCCTTTCAAGCAGATACTTCAGGATGACAGCTTATTTTCCAGTTACGTTATTTATAAAACTATGCCTTAATTAATTAAAAAGTTAATTTATTATTTTTAAGAAAGTGTACTAGCAAATAAGCTATCTGATGTTATGTTATCACAGTCAGCGACATGCATTGGCACTGTGTGGCAATACAGAGCACTCCGTATGATGGTCATGTATTTAAGGTATTATAACTTTGTTTCTATAATTAAAATGGTTCACTACTCTACATACCAGAAATATACAGTATTGATATTTACCACTCTGAGCACATTTACCTACCAAAACTCGGTGTCACTTTTATTGAAGTTTGGTTTCAATTATTTCTTCACTGATCTCATTAAAAGTATGTATATCATATCATTTATATCTGAGTTTCTTGCCGGTTCTTCTCAATAGAATCTACATTCCGAACCGGTGGTAGCTTTACTTTAAATAGTTTATTAAATGACGATTCAAAAGTGCTTGTAAAAGCCTATTTGAATAAAGTATATTTTGATTTTATTTGATTTGATTATATAAAAAGTCAAGATACAAGTATGATTGGCAATTGTATATTGGAGATCCCTTAATTCTGAAGTTCATAGGTAATTGTAAGCTCCTATAATTTCAAATGTATTTTGCTTAAAGTCAATATTCAGCTCAGAGCTTTCCATTACCTTTAAATAGGATTACAAATATACATACAATAAATATTTAATGGAAGTTTGTGTTGGAAATTTAATATTTACAAAAAAAAATTGGTCTCGTAAAACACAACACTGATTTCAATAATACGATATTACGATGTAATAACTACACGCCCGGCTTCGCACGGATATTGGCAACCTGATGGAAAATGGTCACCACCGCACAAAGGCGTCGTTTTTCAAGAAATTTTAAACATTCCGTACATAGCTACTTATGGGCCATTAACCTTGGGAACTAAGGCGTTACGTAATGGGTCTGCTTGTGGTTACACTGGCTCACTCAGCCTTCAAACCGGAATACGACAATACTTAAAATATCTGTTTGGCAATACTATATCTCAATGAAACAGTCCTCGCAAACATAGTTGCGGACGGTGTTAGTATTAAATTCACAATTTGGTAAATCATTTTAATGTTTCAGGCCGCAGATATGCTACGAATTACTGTTTGTGCCCGAATACGTTGGTTTGTGGTTAAAATGTAACTTCAAATAATTACCTATGTTTATTAAAAGCGTTGCTATTCCACGATAAGTTGATCTAATGGCTCTAATGAACGAATTTGTTGTTTAGTGCAACTAATTTATAATCTAATAATATGTTCACATAACATACACTGATTGATTCATAAATTATCCATGATTCGCTCATGACACACCGCGATCAAGTCTAGAACTGATTAACGCTGTTTGTTTATTTTTAATTAAGTTCAAGAACGTCGATGATCAAAGGGATCGCTAAATGGGATATAGAATAAGTATTGACCGCTTACATCGTCAATTCTCCGCCAATAGAGCTGCGTTAGATAATATGTCCCTGCTGTAGTTACACTAGCTTACCCACAATTCTACCGTAATAAAGTGTTTAATGGGTGCTACGTACCCAGAAAGGACAGATATGGTGTCGCGATATCACTCAAGCCATTGTACAAAAAAAAGAGGTGTCTCGGGACACCCGGCTGGCAAGAAGTTGCTTTCGCCGTATAGGTATTATGTATTAAATGACAGACATGATGAAATCGATTGATAAAATTTAAGAATAATTCATTGACAATAAATAAAATTGTTAGTAAAAATTCCGTGCAAAAACTAAAATTAGTTTAAATTATCTATATATATATATATATATATATAAACGAAATACCACTCACTGATTAATCACGAAATCTCAGAAACTGTAACACCTACAAACTTGGAATTTGGCATATAGGATTCTTATAGGTAGACAACCCCTAAGAACGTATTTTACGAAACTTCACTCCTTTGTTTATAAGTTTGTATTTTATAAATTTAAGGTAAAGCCGCAAGTTCAGTTAGTGATATAAAACCGTATACAATAGAAAGTGACAGAGAAACATAGAAAGAGAGGCAAAGGGGGAACTTTGGGGGCATACTGCTTTTCCTTACGTGACGATTTCTGCCAGTTCACTCTACTGTAAGCCGAGTAAAAGAACTTTGTTCCAAAAACAAAACCTCGTTTTCGTACTTTGCCGTATAAAAGTAATCCTCCCGTCGCACTGGGCATTTATCAAACATATTATTATCAGTATATTGGAAATAAAATAACTGTATTTTTGTCTATTGTATCTTACAACGATACAAAAAGCTTTATCAATGTCATTTATATTATATCTTATAAGTCCTACTCAAATAGAAAGAGAGCATTGGATACAAAATGTGAATTTCCCATTTACCTAACCATTATATATTCAGTAATTATCGTAATTGGTAAATGTTGGTAACAAAACATTATACAGCGTATGTTATACATTCAGTTTTGAAGATGTGTACTTTGATAAACAAAAACAAGTAACGTATTATTTACAAATTTTGATATATTGTATAAGTTTATAAGATGGAACCTACAATGTGTGTTAGAAGGTACCCGCCCCGGCTTCACGCGACTACAATAAGGGTCCGTATAGAACTTTTAGATTGAAGAACAAACAAAAAGAGAAAAATACATGTTGTTTTCCGACTAGGATACTTGAAGTTCTTGTTATTTTTTTTATTAAAATTTGCATTAATTATAAATTGAAACTCTCGTCTTGAATCACTCAGTTTACTGATGAAAACATAATTAAAATCTGTTTCGTAGTTTAAAATATTTACAAGTACAAATGTAGAGATTACGTCTGTATTTATTGTAAGCTCAAATCGAAAGACTAAAATTATGGACTTATTTTCATGATCCCCATACATACTTATATTGTTAAAATAAAATTAAGTCTTACGCTCTCATTTATAAAGATCATTATAATGTGACAAACCGTATCAAACAAACATTATACAATACAATTCATTTTATAGGTATACATTTTGAACGACCTGCGAGATGTCATACTGTATAAATGTGGTATGGGTCACTCGTCGTGCTGGGGGTTTGGCTATTGTGATCTAATGTATATTATTTGATATTCAAAATTTCATTTAAAAAAAGTTTTTATCGTTTTGGCACCAAATTTAGTCAAAGTCAAAGTCACAAATCTTTATGCAATATGGAAGTGTTACATTAGCTTATTGATAGTCAAAAATCTACCACCAGTTCGGAATTTTATACCTCTGACCTGAGAAGAACCGGCGAATGAAACTCAACGAGATATATATGTTTATTTTAATTTCATTTTCACAAGTATAGATTTCATGTTTTCATGTACAATAATTATAAACATATTTTCGTTATTTAAAACAGCCTGGAGTCGATCAGCATTCCCAAGGTGTGCAATCAACTCAAAAATTCATTAGTGTTGTCCTTTAGCACATAAACGCTCCTTAACGATTCTTTTAAATTTTACAATTGAATATTTTTGAACGTTTTCTGGGATCCTGTTGTAAAAACGTATACATTGCCCCAAAGAAGAGCTACTAACCCTGTGTAATCAGCTACTTGGAGTAACAAGTTTATTCTTGTTCCTAGTATGAATAGAATGTACGTAATAAATCATTTATGTTTTTGCGTACATACATAACATTATCAAAAACAAATTGAGAAGCGACAGTTATTATTTTAATTTCTTTAAATTTACATCTTAACGAATCTTTTGGGCCCAGGTTATAGGTTGCACGAATAGCCTATTCTGCAATACAAACATGGTATTCATGGAAATAACTCAAATACAATAGGCGAGCTGTATCTACGTCAGTCAAAAGTCTAATTTTTTTTTCGCATAGGCTGCAGAGCTGAGTCTATTCGCCAATCTATTGATATCGGGGCCCCATTTGAGTTTAGAGTCTATTGACATACCAAGAAACTCTGTTGTTTCTAAAACATCTAATGCTTCCCCGTTTAAAAGTACCTTTGTTTTGACACATCTTACATTGGGAGAAGCGCACTTAATACATTTTGTCTTTTTGCTATTTAACAGTAAATAAATAACAATAAACCAATGTCCTATTTCAGAAGAAGCATGGGTCACATCCTCAATTTAGATGAGTGACTTGCAGTTTACAATGAAATCAAAACAAAACCTGTCATAGGTTCCGAAATTGCTAAAAAAATATTTTGAATAAACGCGAAGTTTCGTGGGAAATCCACTCGTCTAACTTAAAGAAGATAAGTATTAAAACTTCATAGCGTGATTACGCGATTTAAATATAACGTATGACGTCATTTAATGTCATGTAGAATTACTAGTAACTTTGTTTACGAAGCGTGTCACGAACTTTCTTGAAACATTTTAAATTCTGTAAATATTTATGCATATATCCTTGTATTGTTACTAGAAGTACAGAACGAAGAAGTATATTTGATGTGAACAAGCAGCAATACCTGGCTCCAGTGAACTAGAACGCTATTAATCAAAGTGAAAGCAAACACCCGTACCAGCTTTGTAATACGTGACTTTACAAACAGTTGTATTGTATCCATATTAAGAATAGACGAAGCCTTCTTTAGTTAACTGAAACATCAGACATCACTTTAATATTAATGACGTCGTTTCGTTGAACTCGCATAAAGTAATTAACCTGATGTAAAATTATATTCACTTAAAATGGTAAAATTTAAATTTGGAAATGATGTTTTATTTTGTGAAGTTTATTTTATATTGTGTTAAGAATTACGCATAAGAAATTAAATTAAAGGACTTTTTTGCGAAATGTTAATATAAAGCGGAAGCTATAAAACATTGTCTCGTAAACGTCACGTTAACATTTGTCGCAACACGAACAAATGCATCAGAATATATTCCTTGACAAAATACTTAACGAGTTTGTATTGCAAGAAGTGAAAGCTGAAAGATTGTTCCTTAACATGAATCATATGGAATAAATCATCTCAAATTTGGCCCGTAAATACTAGTAGGATGTTGTAAGCACTGTGAGTCGTCGTGTCGTATATTAAATTAAACGTAAACTACTTGTTCAGTGGGCCATCAATTTGTACATGATTACGAGTCCACGATGACGAAGAAATGTATTACTCTCGAATGGTTGTCCATGCGTCTCCGTGTATTTTAGCCATTTCCTGTCCATTGCAAAGGAATATAAATCTATCATTGTTGGATGATTACATCAAATATATTATTATTTGGTGATATTTTCATAAAACATATAATATAAATAATTAACGATCACTCATCATAACGATCATTAACAGCCTCACGTTTCCTTGTATTTCCCTGGCGCTCTCTATTGGAGCTAGGAAAAGCGGATCGAGCTGCGTCAATGTGTCATTTAGTTTCTTATTATGAGATACAGTCATTTGAGCGAGTGACAAAGATGTTATAGATGCAAATGTTATTCATAGCGCGGCGGTTGTTTATGCAAATTTCGTAAAATCTGTCGAGTTCGTCGCTTAATCGTTGCGCCCTGAGACATTAATTAGCAGCTTGTTCAATCGTCATTATGAATCTTTCACTTGAATTTATTTCACATTTAGTTAAAATTCATAGTAGATTTTTTCTTTAATGATAAATATTTTTTTCCAACGTTTTCCCTCCAGCTTTGTTTCCTGTAAAATCATCATCATATCATCAGAAAAATTAAAAAACTATTGTATGAGCAATGGTTTTTTATTGATCCGACTGCTATACTAACAGAATAGTCATGCATAAAATAAGAAGAAATCAACAAATTACCTTTTTATTTAGCGTAGAGAGAGAGAGAGAGAGAGAGCTATATATTCGTAGAAACACCTGCGTAAGTAAAAATGTATCGTACCGAACATACTAAATTTCATGAAATTCGATTCAGTGGTACGGCCGTTAAAGCGTAACAGACAGACAGACAGACTGAGTTAATTTCGAATTTATAATATTAGTAAAGATGTACTATATATACATGTAATTAAGGATACGACTCTATCGACTCTCTCAATGGCTCTTCCTAGAGCGACATGACATGTCGTGATAAAAATATAAGTAAAAAGCTGTAAAAACTCCTTCGTGTATTGGAAACGGTTGTAAAGTTTAACGAGATATTTTTCGAAGTTGTCCGTCGCGCGCAGGTGCCGCGAAGTACCTTTGCAGATAAACTATTAAATGAAGTGTAACGACTTATAGCGTGACCGTAACTTGAAAAATTTATGCTAAATATCGTAAAATACTATCAAAGTTTCCTGTAAGAGTTGATGCTTTTACTTTTAGAGTTTTCTTAAATATATCAAGAAAATATTTAATTTAGAAATCTTTGTTAATCTTCTTAAACAGTAATACGTTGTATTTACGTGGTTCCGTTTGAAGGGTGAGTGGCAAATTACTCAGTCGTCTCGTTGGTTATGTAGCTTATACGGCTACAAATCCTGAGGCCCTAAGTTTCGCCCGGTCGGGTCCATATAAATTTATTGGGTTTTTCTATCAATAAATGATCAGCAGCAGCCTGAAGTTTGGAATTTTTTAAGGAGGTAGCGTCGTTTTTCCTGCGCCTAAGCTTGAATCGGATTATGAAAACGAGGGAGATAGATAGTGCACTTCAGTTTGCTTGTGAAGTTTCGCTTCCGATGTAATTGAAGTCAACGAAAAGGACATCATCGTCAATTATTATTATCTTTGTTTCATAGTTAAAACTATATTCTATAATATAATATTAGTCGTCACCCGCAGCTTAACTCGCATTTTAGGGGTTGATCGTGTATGTTATAAAAAAGAAGCCTTATGTTCTCCCTTGGAGTTCACGCTGGCTTCAGCAACAGACCGACAGACAGAGTAACTTGTACATTTATAATATAAGTATATATTAAAACCGACATTAGGTATTTAAAGTACACGTTTTTTAAATTAAAAAATAATGTAAATAATGTATTTGTTTTCTATACACACAAAAACAATCTCGTATATCGTATATCGCTGTAAAAAGTCACTCCATTTCGTATAATTCACAGTCGTACGAAGTGGCAAATAACTTTGTACATCCCAAATATCAATTTCGCTACAAAAGTATCTCTAAATATTTTACGTGCCTCTATTTCTTTACTCGATAGTAAAGAAATTCCAATAAAGTCCTTACAGTTTTATAGCTAGGTACGATATAAAGTGTATTAAAAGGTCTCGATCGTTGTAAATATTTGACGACCGACGTCGGTGCGCGGGCTCTGAATAAATTATAAATGTCAGATTGCTATTCGTTTTACGTTTATCCACGAAAAAATACTATCGAAATTGTATTAATGATTCCCTTTTTTATAAGCCACCTACGTACATATTTATGTTTAACGGATTGGCTTTAGTTTCTTTTTTATAAACTGACATATAATCGATGTGAAGCGGTATTCATTTTTTCCATATACCGATATACCTTGCCTTATAAAGTTTTCATACTTTGTAAAAAATGTTCTCTTCAAACTTATTCCTTTATATTATTTTTCTTAAAACACAAAGTCCCTGTTGAGAAGCTATCGCAAATAAAATACGTTCTTCTGCTGTGTGTTAATATTGATATCAGACATACCTAGACAGTAATCATACACAACGCTGAGCTAAGACCTCCTCTTCTCTTGAGGTTTGGAGCCAGTGATTTAACGCTTTTAGAAAACCGGTGAATATTAAAATTAAGTGTGTGGAGCTGATTTTCATTGTATTAATATTATTATTATATATTGTTTAAATAAAAATCAAATCCCGAGGTTCCTGGTTTCATACCCAGATCATGTGAAGCTATCGAGTTTTACTGCCGAAATGATACTTAATAACAGCCTTAAAATGTACACTCTCGTGTCTCGAAAAGCACGTAAACCCTATGGCCCTTCATCTGAACTCTTACCGGTCGTGTTGGTTGAGTCATGCTATCTGATTATGACAGTGATGTGATAAGGATTGTGTTATTGCAAATTTGCGCATAATTATATTTCCTATGTAGTTAGCGTTGGGACAATAAACTGATATAAACCATAAACACGAATTAAGCGCATGAAAATTCAGCGGCGCTGGTCAAGTGGCTCGTTCTTATTTTATAAATACCAAACCTGGCAATTGACAAGTTAAAAGGATTTCTATCACGCAGCCTGAAGAATGCAGAAGGAGTTTGTAATGTCACTCCTGTGCTTATAAGATCATGTAAGCTTTGAATCTGAACTCTCTCCATTCATATTTAATTAACGTCATATTGGACGTACAATACAGGTTGCACCGTTGGCTAGTTTCCTAGGTCGATCAAATTGCTTGCAGAACATATATTCATTGCTTTATTTTACTTTTTTATATAGTTAATGGAACCTTCGAAACTTAACGTTTCTGTATTGTATTCTGAAGTACCACTACAGAGTCTCTTCTCGCGTGCGAAGCTCGTCGAGTAGCACTCGAACGATACAGCGTTGTGATTTAATATTTCTAAATATAATTGGAAAGGAAGATATCTGTGAAATAAGACATTTTATTTGACTCCCTCCTGAGCAAAGACTTCTACTGTTGAAAAAGGGCTCGAAGACGATTCGAACGCCCTATACCATTGATATACATACATTGAAATTTCATCTGACGCGTGACTTGTAGGTTTGTAAACTACCATTTCCTTTGCCAGTAATAGTAGGAATCTCGACATAAATTATTAAAAGTTAATGGCCTGAAAATCCAAAAGGCTTGTGTCTGAATATAAACTCACAAACCTCTATTTTCTACATCACAGCATAATGTACGATATATATTTAACGTATTTTATGACACAAAGGAATTAATTGGAACCAAATAGAACGGCGCAGTGCGGAACAGAATCGCTGCTTAAATATAATATTTGAAGATTATGTTTATCAGGAATCGTACTGTATTCGTCGAATCATTTCTAAGAAAACTACATGAAAGTTAATATCCGTGAACACGTCTTGCTTTACCACGATCATACACAAGAGTACGCAGTAAACAAATTAAACTATATATTTTAATGTATTTAAAATAAAACTTAAGAATGGCTAAGATAAGAATCTTGTTTTTAAACTAACGAGTAATTGTTAGTAGGTTTGTATAGACACGGTGAGGCCGGAAACCAACGTGTTTCGGATACGAATAACGGTTACTTACTTACGTATATTGCATACTCACTTGCCACATTCGATATAAGGACAATACGACTACTGGGATTGTCAAATACCCAATATCGTTGATATTTTGTGTATGTATTTATATATTTATACAAGTGTATGTATTGTTACAATTAAAATGTTATATTTATTTTAATTAAAGTATGCGGACTCTTAATAACTTCAACTGTAAGTCCTCCCCTCAAAGGTTGTCTAGGAGAGATCGCTATTTAAGCGATAAGACCACCTTTTATTCGTTTACCACATCATTTATTTGTATGTTATTTATTTTTATTTTTTTGGTGTGCATTAAGCATTATTTATTTAGAAATTTATATTTTTTGGCACAAATGAAAAGTAAATTGTATTTCAAGATATAAAATCAAGTATCGTTATGCAAACCGCGAAATATAACTCGACTAACCATTAAATTAAAAGTTTAATTAACTTAAATATTACGTAATTAAAGAACGAACCAAATAAATCAAATAAAATCGTGTAAAAACAATGTGGCGTTATCTGTAACAACATTAAAGATTTACTGCAAAAAAGTCGATGATTGAATTACTAGAAAGAGTTTTGATAAAACATTTTACCTGTGTAAAGTCAAAGCCGATAGCTTGTTTTGTAAATATTGGACGATACATCCAGTTGAATAACAACTCGTTGATATTCATACGATTCTGAGTCAATCGTAAACCGGTGTATAAAATCAAGTCCTTTTCGACAACAAACCTATTCCCTTGTCAAACTAAAACTAATCCTTTATTTAATAGTTCTTCTTTATTTATTTACAATAACGTAAATTCGAAGAACCTTTGCTACGCCCTTGATGATAGTTAAAAAATGTCTTAGCGTAAGTAATAAAATAATTTTAACTATTCAAATTATGTTTAATTATTTCTATAAAAACGATCAAATAAATAACTCATTTAAGTTGTAAAATTCATTGAATACGTTCGTTATAATAAAAAAACTGTTGTAAGCGTTCACATTCACGTAATGTAACTAAGCTCTCTTGTTCACGAAATCGGATAAAAGAGCCGCTGTGTCGTGAATGAAATATCATTCCAAAAGGATTCAAGATAATCTTCCGATAAGTAACACAAACGTAATAGAAATGGGCACGTAGGTAATTTTATGCCCAATTTGTTTGATATTGATTTCAGATATCAGGTTCATATTGCAACATTTACTTTTTAATTTCCTTATTTTTATTAAAGCTATTCATTATTATGTTGTGAAACATGTATTAGTACGCGCCGGTTAAGACTCGTATCCAATGACAAACGGCATGACGCTCACTTATACCGACTGGCCCCTCTCCGCTACTGTTATTCACTTCCCTCTTTATTGCAGATGCAAAGAATCCGAGCCGCTCCCACTGTTCGACTTCATCAGTTACACAATGATGTCTTCCTGGTCAACCACTGCGGCCAATCTCAAGGGCGACCAGCCGACTGCGCGGGAGATATTATAGTGCACAGGTGTGTGCGCCAACACAGATGAGATTCTTTATTCCCTCTCTATCATAATCCGATGAGACGCCAAATCCAAGTTTCACCCGCACAACCTAGATGTCAGAAATTCACAACAGCGCGAATTTTTAAGACATTTTCCGCCTCGCATAACCACTCTGTGGAACCAGCTGTCGTCGGTGGTTTTTCCGAACCGATACGACTTGGGAACCTTCAAGAAAAGAGCGTACTCATTCCTAAAAGACCGGCGACGCACCTGCAAGCTCCCCGGTGTTGTAGATATCCATGGGCGGTGGTTATCTCTTTCCATCAGGTGAGCCTCCTACTCGTTTGCCACCAACAACTTAAAAAAAAACCAACACGACCAGAAAAAAATCAGACGCGGGACCAACGGCTTTACAAGATTTTCCGACTAGCGGTCACATATTTTCAGTAACTTTTATTTGCCCGACTTTGGGTTCGAACCGACCATGAGTTTGACTATTAAAATACCATCTAAAAGTTTATTTAACATTTTTTTAAGTTTGAGGTTGAAATGGTATCCTTTTAACTATTTAATTATTGAAAGCTACTGTTTTGAAAAAAATATTTGAAAAGATTTATTCTCAATAACTAGTACCCTACCTCCGTGCTCCGATACATGAAGTATGGTCTTCATCGATTAAATCAGCGTTATGAAGATATTTTGTGATGTGTTCCACACTTTTTATGCACGTAGCTGTGAGTTCCGGAGTACTCGCTATTAAAAAGCGTATGCATTATCTACATCTCCTTGAAACTCATTCACAAATGTTCGATTGGTTTCAAGTCCGGGCTCTGAGCCTCTATTATTTTCATACAATAATTAATTTTAATATGTTATTATAATGGTCGATTAAATAAGATCGGTTTTAAGAATAATATGACATCGAAATTTTTGTCAAGCGCTGAAAATATAACACAATTAAGCGCTCACTTTTTATATTTGAGAAGTACGTACCCTGATAACTTAGCAATCAGCGATGCAATCAACAATTTAACAGCGAACTGGAACTTAATTAAAAAAGAAACTACGATCTCGAGTTTGTTTCATTGTAAAGTTGTAAAAAATTGTATCTCGATGTAAAAAGTACGTTTTCTTCTTATGTAGTTTGACTACAATTTAAATTTAAATTAGTTTTTTTTTATGTGGGAAATAGATTTTTTCAATGTACTTGCTCACAGCAAACAATTCTGTTAATTGGTTACTATAAAGTAACAGCCCGTGTACATCCTAGTGCTGATTTGGATCTTATTCCACCATGCTGCTTCAAAGCGGGTTGGTGGATAAATACGTGTAAGAATTTCATTCGACTCATCCAGGCTTTCTCACGATGCTTTCCTTCACCTCCGAATACGTTTTGAATAATAAAAACAAATGAAGCATATTATAAAAACTTAACGGTGATTATCGGCTTTGAACCAACGTTCTTCCAAGCATCTCGGCACATTGTGATTAGTATAACAAATTTATATAAAACTTTGAAACCATTATATAATTGCTTGCAATATCATTAAGATAATTTCTGTAGCAGGATATAACATAGATATTTTACAATTTTTTTTTATTTATATGAAGATTTATTTTAAGAAATATGGTAAGGAACCATTTGATTATTAGACAACATAACATTTAAAGTTCACATACATAATCTATGTGTAGTCGTGGATCATTTATATCATATAAGTATAATAAGATTTTACAAATAAATGAATTATGTTCATCAAAGTCCGCGACAGGTACGCGTTAATCTATTTATTCCAATTTCTCGCCGATATTAATTCCTACCTTGATTCCATAACGAAGGCGGCGTGACACTAATTGATATTAATTGGATTTTAAAATTCACAATATTGTTAAAATATTGTACGATGTCAGACCCAGAATGCTATGAATTCAATATTATCGTTTATGCCGCGGGATTGAAACATTGCTTTGCGGTTATGACGAAATCATATATTTACTCATATAGTATGTTGTAAATTGATGCATGTATAGTCAAGTGGCTAGTTTATAGTACTACAAATCGAGGCCCTGGCTTCAAGCCCGGATATACAAAGCTATTGAAATTTTCTTTCAAGACTCTCAACAGGATGCGTAAGACGCGGGCCAAGCTCACCAAGATCACTGAGTCACAATTGGGACCGCGGATATCAACACGATCCCGCAGCGTTTCTTATCTGTTCAGAATACAGCCAGCGCAGTTGTTTTAACGGATACTTTTTTGAAGGTTTCCACTACGTTAAAAAAAGAAGTAAAAATGATAGTTGGTAGTGCTACACTCTCGTCCCTCCCAAAGAACGAAGCAGTCACCTGGTCTATATAAATTTTTTTCTGTTTATAGTCCCATCTGAGGATACTATAAGACAAGTAGAATGTTCTCCATTGCGAGTGCCGTTTGCGACCGAAATCGGCCAAGGAAATATCACTCATATACCTCGTAAGATTTTGTCTTCGAGTATTTGTTTGCAAAAACTTATTCTTAAACTTCGACTATTGTTATAAGCACAAGTTTATTGGCAACTCCCCGAGTATGTTTCATTTCCTGGATACAAAACTGTACATTTCATAGAACTAGTATTGATATAAAGTAAAGTTTGGGTATAATATAGGAGGAGGACGAACATCGTCTTTAAACTATTTTTGAATGCATAACGCATTCGTATTGAAAGTGAAGTCAAAAGGGATTTATCTTTTTCACAAACATTTCACGTAAAGAGACGGCCTTGTTACAGGATTATATATTGATGTTTCGATCAAAGAAAGGATACCTTAGAGATCAGATATCGTTATGTTCCTTGGAAGTGATTGAAGAGATATACGCGATTTATTCTCTATACGTATTTTATGTTTATTAAACTATGTCTTTCGAAATTTTATTCCTTAATATTTTGTTTGTACGTCAGCGGGTACTCACTTAAATTTTGAGATTATTTACCTTTTTCTATATCTTGCAGTACCATATATCATATGTAGGTAAAGATTATACATACTAAGAATATAATTTCCGTAAAATCTACAAGCAATGCTATTTCTAAAGAGGGTTAGCGTCAGTCTGTTTCGTAGTTTACCAATTCCCTACCAAACAACTCACTGATCCAAAATAAATTAGTAAAAGAAAGCGATTACTTATAATAATTCACATAAAAAAGTCACTTTTTTCGTGTGCGTGAGATAGTCATGAAAATAAAAATGTAAAATAAAATTGTGCTTGAATTCGTACAATCATTCCTTGTGCCAAATTTGTTATAAGATAAACCGTAATCTTACCGATTTATATAAAAGAGTTCCAAATCCAGCAATGTCAAAATAAATAGGAGATATCATATTATTCACTTCTACGTTTAGCTTACTATATATTTTGAGCGACGAGAGAGTGAATTCATAGAAGTTTTATTTGAACCAGTCTTTCATGCAACTAAAAGAGACACCGATTTGTTTGATAAAACGATCTTCATTTTCGACACTTTAGATATAATCTTTTCAAATAAAAATGTTTATATTTCGCAAACCAATAATAAATCCAAACTGAAAAATACTCAAAGAAAACAATACAAAAAATTCTCAACCGTTTATTCGAGAACAATCGAGAGTCGTAATAAATGACTTTAAACCGGTTGAGTGCGGTTCATTCGAGCGGGAAAACGATTCTCCGAGCTTCAATATTCAAATGATTTTACTGTCGTGCGGATGTGTGCTGTAACGTATGCAAATTGTGTATTATTGATGGTGCATTACCGGTGGTAACATCCGACGGTGGACATTCCACCACTAAGAGGAATAGTGAATGCTTTTTGTCTCTCTAAGTATATTAGTCAAGTAAGTTATTTATCATTCATATGATAGTCAAGGGTTTAGCCCACTACCGACTATAAAGTAGGACTACCTGTTTTTTATAATATATGTAGGCCAATGGGCAAATGTGCCACCTAATGGTAAGTGGTCACCAACACCCATAGATATTGGTGAAATAAGAAATATTAACCATTACATCCTTACATCGCGCCACCAACCTTTTGAATTAAGACGTTATGCCTCTTGTGTCTGTACAGAGGGAGATTTTCAGGTTGATCCTTGAAAACATAGCTTTATATATGAATAATGTAACCTTAGGGTTTCATCAAAAAGAATAAGGCTACCAATATGACGAAGTATTGATGCGGATGTGGTGCGGATGTGATGCGGATATTGCAAGGAAATTATACTCGAGAAGGCACGGGATTACCGACGACGTTCGCGAAAAAACCCATTCGATATTATGAAGAACACTCTATGAAAATAGATGATACAGATAAGCTCGGTAAAAAGAAAGATATTACTCATGAATTACTTATTAATTATGTTGAATACTTTCGATATATTTATAAAAATATGAAGTCTTGCTTTTTTTCCCATCACTAATAATAAAATAATGTTGCCGCTTCCAAGGTTCTGAGTTCTAAACAGTTCCGTAAAAAATATTGTGTTTTTTGTTGAGAAATTTTCAGTAGCAGCCAGAAATTGACAGTGTCAGATTCTCGTGGATCGGATAGTACGTAAAGTCGAGCCTGATATAACTCCTAACGTATAATATTCTATTTCATCAGACCTTGTGAGTAAGAAACTGTGCATCGTTTGCTTACTACTGATTAACTACTTATACAACCAACTAAGCTACCGTGGCCTAGAATTCGGCCAGGATAAAATAACAAACATCCAAGTTGAATACAAGAAAATAAAGCGTAATCTCACAATAACAATTTTTGTCTATACAAACTCAATATTTTCTTAACATTTTGTTTCTATAATACTTTTACATTTTCCATTAACAAAACTTAAATCATATTTAGAAAATACCCTAAATAAAATGTGTATATTAAGTAATTTTTATACAAAATAAAAAAAAAAAAAAATTATATTTTGAATCCCGGTAGTAAAAATATAATATATATTCCTGGTAAAATTTAAATGGAAATTGAAATTATTAAGTTTAGTTTTGAATATATGTAGTTACAAATAGACATATGACATTCACAAAACTTATTTATAACATATAAACGAAATTAGAACCAACCCAGCAAATTACTGGTACTAGTACTCCGGTCAGAAAAATAGAGCTTAAAATAAATTGTGACTTTGATTTTTGTGGGCTTTTGATAGACTGTTGGAATTTGTTTCGGTATTGAAAGTTTTATTCAGCCTTTTCATCTCTAACAAGGTTGTCAAGGTCTCTAACAAAATGAAATTCTAAGACGAATTACGTATTGATTATGGGAATATGATTATAATTTCCATAGAAAATATCTTTCTTCTCCCTTAGTATCAAACTTTAACGGTTTATTGACTATGACGCTTGTATCTATAGTGATAATTTTATTTTCGTATTTAATCGTATTGCTTTTATAATCAAATATTTCCGTACAGTTTTGAGTCTCGCCTAAATACCAGTACAGTTCGAAATAACCTACATTTCGTTAATTAAAAATTCTGCTATCTGCATAGTAATAATTTAACTGCTATCTCTAACGAGCGAGTTGCAACCGTGTAGAATCAGACAAACTTAATACTAAGAAAACCTGACATTGTAAATCAAACAATAGCACAGCTAATTTACATTATTAATAGTTATATATATACATACATACATATATAAGTTAATTAATAGGTATATCTGGGTAATAAATTAATAGCCAATTGACCAATAAGATGTAAAACAATATATTGTATAATTTAGTAAATATATTATTATATATTATGTTTCAATCATCTTGAACTTCGGATATATAAGTTTTATCTTGCGAGTTCAAATCAAACACCAAAGAGTTATAATGTACTTAATTAGTATATTTCAGTGATTATAATATATAATTATGTTAAGTTCATGATAAAAACTTAATGAATGATGCATATATTGCACACGATTGTACTGCAAGCTATTCCTTACAGCCTACATTCCGAGCCGGTGGTTTTAAATTGAATTTATCTTGAAAAATGACATGAAAATACTTGAATATAATGTGTATTTTTATTTTACCGACCCGCACTGGAGGAGTGTTGTGAAATAAGCTTCGCATTAAAATGAGTTTACTTATCAACTATGTACCTGTGCTGTTTTCCCGTTACATTGCTATTAAAACATTTAAAAAAAAAGAGTTTTTAGCGCTAACTGTAATACCGATATCGCAGCTGAAGTCCTATATGCAAGTGATCGTTTAACACAAGAGCGCTGATTGCGCGGACTGAGTGCTGAATATTGAACTGAAGTGTTCGTTACAATTGTTGAGTAACAATGAATAGATATGACTACAAATGACACACAGACAACAAAATTGTGAATTGCCGCAGAATGGTATTAAAATTTTACATAAATTATTTTCAATTATGGGAGTAATTACTTTGTTTAAATTTTTTCTTACGAAGATTAATTATGGTTCTCGAATTTCATGAAGACTAAAAATAACATTAAAATTAAGTCTTTATTTCAGGTATTTTATATAGGTCTAATTTATCATTATTTTTTGGCCTTAGGACTAACTTTTTAAATTCTTTTTAATTATAAAAGGCAAAAATAGTAATAGATAACGTGAGAATTATTATATAGAAAAGAAATAAAATAATGTGGCGCATTTGAAATCATATACTAATTGTAAATTTACTGTTTAATTGTAGAATATGTGATGGGAGCTACCCACCCATATTTTTCAGTGTTGCACTAATGAGAAGACTATGTAACTATTACACTAGTATATTATTGTTTATTCGTCAGTTTTACGCGAAACAAATTACTCGTATATAATAAAATATCATCTGTACTAATATTATAAAAGTGAAAGTAACTCTGTCACTCTCACAGCTAAATCACTGAAACTATATTGGTGAAATTTGATATGAAGCAAGTTTGAACTTCTATGAAGGATATAAGTTACTTTTTATACCTGATGACTTACTCCTAAAATGCAAACAAAGCCGCGGGCGACAACTAGTATTAGAATAAATTTTACACATAAACATTAGTTTTTTTTTTAAGTTAATTATGTTCGCATTAAGATAATTAATTTCACTCATATTGAAAAAAAATTGAGGAGAGAAAAAATATTTTAAATTGACCTCATAATGTCAATGTGTCAAAAAATAGGTAACAAGAATATTTGAAATAAAAAAATTTAATATTATTGATTACAAAATAATAATTTACTAGTTCAGCTTCTATTGCTACGTGATGATCTACGTGGTGCTACAAATCGTAGCCGAAAGCTACGAGCTGTAAATAAAGGTGCTTCAACCATTACACCGCTGAGCTAAAGCCTTCTCTCGTCGCGTTGTGTCATCATAGTATATAACTATATATCTACCAAACCTCCCATTCTGTTGTTAATTTAACTTATCAGAATTATATTAATATATTACAGCCAAAATATATTTTCATATTCATTTGAAACATAATTATATTGATCGCAATAATTCCCATAAAAGTCAACCAACCTACCAAAATGTAAACTACACCTCATTATTTATTTGAAACAAATATTTTCAATCCAAATTTAACACGGATAATAACAGCATGGCAACAATTATAATACAACGCCTTACGTTCGCCTTAACTTTGAAATGAATATAATTGTTATAGAATCATGTTAACTTTATATTTGCATCTTAAATGTTTGTACATTTTCCAGACGCTGTTAAAGATTTATGGTGACGCAGAACATTAATGAAGTTATTTTAACTACTAATAAAACTGTCTCAAACTTTATCGTAAAATTAAAGTTATTCTCAAACCATTTACAAGAGTTCGTCAGACAGTTAATCGAACATAATGATTGAAATTTACTAGTTTCACTTTGTATGTTAAAAGATATTATTTAAAAATAAATCGTTACATATTTTACATTGAAATATAGGAATTAACAACGGGTATAGTGTAATTGAATAGAAGCACTTCCTCTCAATGTTTTCTAATGTGCTTAAACACGACATTAGTTATGAACACAAATTATGCAGAGAAAAGTTAGCAGTGTTTTTTTTTCAAATTCGAAGTAGCGACCTTTGATTAAGTTCCATGTGTTCTATCAACTGCACGATCTCTACTTGGAACAGTAAAACCGATTACAATTTAGCAAACCATAAGAAAGAAAATATTATACAAAAATTATTTTGGTATTTTATTATACATATACGAACTTCAATTATGCGAATAAAAAACTTTACCTCCATAATAAATTATTCCCTTGATCTTGTTATTGAAGACAAAAAGTTGATTCGTTGACATTTCGAAATAAACATCGTGTGGGTCAGTGAACTTTATTTTATCAGTTACGAAGAGGAAAAACATTGTGTTATTTATAAAACGAGTTTCTAATGAATGTGAAATAAATAAAGTTCTTATTTCATTCATATTTTGTTCCCACCTTCGGATGAAAACCAATTGGTCTGGTAAGGTACGATACGGAATAAATTCTAAAAATAATTACTTTTCTGGTTTTACTGCAATTATGGTTAGTATTGTATCCTTTTTTCTAAAATTGTATTACTTCATTACTTTGAAAAAAATAAAGTTGTCTTAAAGTGATAACTGCATATTCTCGAATTATAGTCGGTTGCCATGGGATACCTAGCATCTACACTAAATCAGTAATCAAATTAATATGATAATTGTTTAATTATTGTCAACACACAGGTCCTACACACACACACACTCACACACACACCTATACATTCGAGTACATATAAATGCGTGAACACGTGAACTTGCAAGATTAACCACCGTTCGGCGTTCTCTATAGACAAATCAATGTAGTTAATAGGCCTGATTCATTTTATTATTGAAGGCGATTACGCAGTTATATTACTAAAATAATATAATCACGCTTAGTTTCTTCTGCTGATTTTTTTCAGATCTGAAGTTTTTCTTATGAAATGGAAATATTTTTTTGACAATTATTAAGCAAGTATAATGCTCCCATTTCGAATAAAGATTTTTATTTTAGTTCTAAAAAACTTTAGGTCTAAAATATTTCGTTGAATTTACGATATTTTCTCGATATTTAAATCAAATATACCAAACGTTGAACAAATAGGGTAATGCGCGCTGTTTTCGTTTCAGGTTATTTATTGTAATACGAATATTTTATTGGTATAAGTTAATAAAAATACGAAAATTCACACAAGAGCACGCGCTGTGGGATCGAACAATCGCTTCGATAACCACCGTCGAACGAATGAGTGGAAAATAATTTGCTGATCTGGAACACAATTGTTTTAATTTTCGATTATTTCAATTAAACAAAAACAAAGCCTAAATGTCTGACTCTCACGGTCAACTCTTAAATAGCTTATCTCGTCTTTAGCTTCTTAATGTCGCTAGAGTCCTAAAGTGTTGAGGAATCAAGAAGCTCATAATAACATAATGCAAAAAATGCTTTTATGATACTTTGTACGTTTATATTTTAAAAGATGGAAAACTATACTGCAATTCCATCGAAGCAGTTTTTTAAAATGACATTCGAATTTTTTAATTGCAATAATTTTTTCTAGCTTTTTAAGTATTTATTCATAATATTTAATGTTGACGACTAGCAGCGAATGTTTGATCACTTAGTACTATAAATAATAAATCACAATAACAGAACACAACAAACATTAATTAGAAATGTTACGATAATTTTACGGCTTACGAATATAAGCTACTGCTAAGTTTCGGTAAATGAAAGCGGAACTTACATCAATGATAATTATAATATTGCGTTCACATCGCAACTGTTATTATTATTGTTAAGAAGCAAGTAAAAAAAAGATGTCTTAAACATAACGCAATTCATTTAATAAGTATGTAAAAATGACTTGAGCATACTAAAAATATAAATGAAAATAAATTCTCTTCAGTAATCCATTTCAGTCATTTCATCCATCATTGAGTATATTTATTTGCCTTTTTTAACATAATATAGGAAGGCGAACGAGCAAATGGGCCACCGGATGGTAAATGTTCACCATCGCCAATAGACAATGGCGTTGTACGAAATATTAAGCACTCCTTATACCGCCAAGGCGCTATCAACCTTGGGAACTAAGATGTTATGTCCCTTGTACCAGTTACACTGGCTCACTCACCCTTCAAACCGAAACACACCTATAATAAATACTGCTGTTTGGCGATAAAATATCTGATGAGTGGTTGGTACCTACCCGGATGTGCTTGCACAAAAATCCACCACAAAACTCAATCGCTGTGAGCTAAGAAAAGACAGTTATTTCGTTAATTCTTGTAAAACATAATATGTTTGCAACATGATCACTTCGTATGTACGTATTCGAATACTTATTTAGATAATACATATAGTATGCATGTTAGATGTTATCAAAAGCCCTTCTATTTAAATTCGCTTCCATTTTATTCAGAACGTAATAGACCAATTTATGTAGATTGCGTTGTAAACAGAGACAGATTGTGAGCGTTCGCGTGACGATATTAACGAGCAAAAATCGTTAAATACCCTCAGCGTAATGTCAGAACTCAGTGGCTTCGACAAACAGAACACAACCATTTATCATCATTAATTGTTTCTTGTTTACTTTTAATTATTTATAATCCGTTAAAGGTCTTGCGTAAGCCGGAACAGCAGATAGAACACCTGGATAACAACGAATTTGGTGGAATGAAAATTCTCCCATGATAAAGGGGCCTTTGCACAGAAGTAGGACAACTTTATTAATACCTCTGTGGGTAAGAAATACACGCTACTATTTATAGTTAAACAGTCAGCAGTATTTATTGTATACAATTCTGAACGGGTAGGGAGCCAGCGCGATCAGAAGAACGAGTCACTAATGAACATAATCATCATGATGGGCAGCGATTTGAGTAATGAGTTGTAATACTTCTAACACGACCACTGTCTGAGAGCAAGGTTGCTCATAATTGTCATGTAATATTTCTATTTCTAAAATAAAATACGGCCTTAATATATACAGTTTGTGACAAAGTGACCAGTAACGTACAATTTCCATAGCATTGTTGTTTCCTATAACGATAAAATAACATCGTCCGCAATTATTTTCTCCACAAAACTTTTCACGCGTCGTTTGTCGCAAGTATATTTTATATTTTCCTCGTTATTTAAAAAGAAGACCAAAAATAGTAACAATCTCTAACGATATCTACGGCACTGACGGCGAAAACTCTTCATTTTAATGGTTCCGTCGTCTTTAAAATATTATTTATAATTCTCAACATCTATCATCTGACATTCTTCGACATATATAGATGGTATATTAAAAACGATTTGATTTTTACTGAATTTTTGCATATTTGTATTTGAGGAGAATCTTATCGGCACTCATCAAACAACAAACTTAATACTGTCCGTACGTGTCCGGTGTGAAGAGTGGGCCAGTGAATCAAAAGGCACAAGTAACATATTAAGATAGTGGTGAATTGATGATAATGGATGGTTAATATTTTTTACAGTGCCAATATCAGGGGCGGTGGTGACCACTTACCGTCATGTTATGATTTGCCAGTCTGCTTATCGATTTTAAATAAATAAAAACAGATTTTTATTGGCTTAATAACATATGTTTTTTTCTATATTTATAACTATAATAATTAAAGGATCTGTTTACCAATAAAAAATATTCTTATGTAAAGTTGATAACTTGAGTCTTAAATAATAAAACTCAACATAAATTTAATTCAAGTCTCATACAAGCACTTTTAAAGTGTCAACGTAGAATATTAAACTAAATGAATCTTAAGAAATCTTTAGTAACAAACCGATAAATAACTTTAAAGTTCTATTCACCTTGTCCTATTCACTCGGCATATAGCATAGCTGGATGGACATTAACAAACTCAACTCTGAGCTTTTTAACCACCTATACAATAGCTCGCAAAGAATTCTGTTACCGGATTATAATTAATGTTTTTCTAACATAAAGTTGTAATGATTGCCCGAGCTAAAAATATCCGCGGTATTTTACTATATAAAATAAAACCTTGACCCAAGAAGGATGTATTGACGTTATGGAGTCGGCAACTTTGTATATACGTTTATCATTCGTCTTTATAAAAAGTAAAATATACAATATTGTTGTGCACAAAATAATACTGCAGAACAAAAGTATATTGTGACGCCGCTCCATTACTACTTTGTTAAAACATCTCGAGGTCAAAGATTAGACGTAATCTTTACACATTTTGTGACTTAATATATATACCGTCTCCCTAAAATTATATATAATTTGGAAGAAGAGGAGGCTGATTCATTTATATCGATATCGATATAAAAATACTGTGCGTCATTAACACTGCTCGATTGTATACAAGATAACAACTTAGGGATGGAGCGATGATATTAACAGAAAACCGATAATACACCTTCGTGGAAGACCATATAGAGAAATATAGAAATGATTTATACAAAATGACCTAGGAGGCAAATGATTTTGCAATTCTGAAATTTTGATTGTGATGCCTTTAAATATATGCAGGCAAATGAAAGTAATAAACTCGTTCAAAGTTATTAAAAGATAAACTAAGACGCCAAAACGTTAGCAGTTTCTCAAAACTTGTCCACGAGATATCTGATAATGTAATGAATGACGACAGATAATCTCCCTTTCCTCGACTTCCGTGACCATTTCCGGCCTCAGCTGACATGATTTCCAAGTTACGGTATGTTATCAATTGACATCACGTATTAACGATCTATCTTCTGTGTAACTTTAATACATTGTATTCATAATAAAACAAAGCATTAGATAAAAACAAACTTATTACTCAATAAATCTAATTTTGTTTACGTTTTATAAAAAGTAGCAACATTTTTATAGCTGTTCTTCAAAGGCCACTTAAAGATTCAATTAAGGCCATGTTCCCTTTTCCTTGAAGCTCGTAAACATACCCTTATATAAACGAATTCATTGCTTTTCTCATTCCTAATCCTACGTACAAATAAAAATGTTTGATGTGATAATATTTTTATTTTATGTTATCGTTGGCAAACGTACATGAGGCTCACCTGATGGAAGGTAACTACTGGCCATGGACATCGGCAACACCGGGGTCTAGAGGAATTAATACGTTCTTTTTTTGAAGGTTCCCAAGTCATATTGGCTCGAAAAACTGCCGGTTAAAGTTGGTTTCACTTATGAATATTCAATGGAAACGAACTGCACTTTGCACACCACGGGTTTGTCGGTGGTGACTTTCCTCAGTGATTGAGAGTCGAGTTGGGTGCAAAGGGATAACCCAAATCTCATATTTCAAGTTTCATATTTGTGGCATCTGCCAGCGAGGCAGATGCCACAAATATGAAACTTGATCTTTTTCTCAGTCATTGCCTGTGTGGAAAGGAGGGCTAACAGAAATTCCTTACCAGAGCGCACATGGTTCCGAAGGACGCTTTAACTTAGCCACAGTAATAACATTTTTGAAGGACCTTAGGGCAGAGATGCATTCTTTTTAAACTTATGTTCATATTAATTATATCTTTTATAATAATATTACATTTATTCGCGCAGGTTTAAATAAAATGTTCGAAGAAAAAAACGTAAAATATGATTCACCGCCTTCAACAATAAATTGGGACAATTTTATTTATTAACACCGCATATATATTTTTATTTGCGACTGAAATTTTTCGTGTTAATATTTATATCAACGTTGCAATTTTAACTATCGCCACAGCCTTAAATAAAAATTCAATTTTGTTTCTGCCTTTATTTTAACGTTAGTTGAACACTTTTGGTAGAGAATATAATATTATAAGCGAGTATATTTTTGATTAAATTACGATTTTGGAGTCAATTTATTTTTACAATAAATTAATATTTTATTTAAACTTTATCAATTTTTTTAATAATAATAATTTTGAGCCCTGGGGAAATGGTATATTAAGCTATAAGACGAATAAAATTGATACGTTTAAATGTAAAATTTTATTATTTGACTTTACAGAGATGATTATAATATTCATTAAAAGCTATATATATACGAGTAATCCGTGCTCCTATATATTTGCGTTGCCCTCTTCTGTAAGTTATGCAACACGTTGCTCTCCTTAAACCCCAGATTGCCCACAAGTAACCGCTGTAGCGATGAGCTGAGCTATTAGAGGTTCATATGTATTTTTGTGGGTTTTTTATAATATGCAGACGAATAAATCGGTCAGATGATGATAAATATCAACACCACTGGCTATAGAAATTGGCGCCGTAAGAAATATTAACCCTTCTTAACATCGCCAATGCGCCACTTTGGTTACCTCGGGAGCCAGGATGTTATGTCCCATGGGCAACATGTAGTGAAACCGGGTCACTCACCTTTCGAACCGGAACTCAACGATATGAATTATTGCTGTTTGGCGGTAGACTATCTGACGGGCTTGTACAAATACCTACTACCGAGTATATTTCCTTAATATACATGTGCCTTTATATGAGAAGGAAGTAAAGTTCTTCATCTTAATAAAATTTACAAATATTATATTTGATAAATTTCTTATTGTAAATGGTCGTAACAAAAATCATCTCAATGATCAGTTATCTAGCGCCCAACGCGACGTGACAGAACGAGCCGTTCAGGAACAAACATAAATTTTAGCAATTAGCAAAGTTTCCTAATCTATTCATTAGAATTATTTACTTAAGCGGAATAATTGCTTCGCAGACACTTCGACAATTTTCGCTTTCTTCAAAATATAAAATTTAAAGTTAAAGTTTAGCGGAGACGTCGTGATCGTTAGTTAAGTACAATTCAAGATGCAATTAATAAGTAGACTGTCAATATTTTAATCGGTACACAAACAGCGATAAAAAGTTAAATTTAAATCTCAAACGCAAATAAACTTTTTTATTTGCGTTTTTATGATTAGACTAACGTCTTATAAAATCACCAGTAAACATATTATGATCATGTACATATATTATTTAGATATTTCTTTATGTCACCTTTGAGTAACCACACGAATCTACGAATGTGTGACGAAAATGCGACGAAAATTACAACAATAAATTAATTATGTAATAAAATGTTTAATGTATATGAAGGATATCAGTCAAAAATAGGATTATAGTCTTTGTTCTCGGACGATAAATTGTGGTACGTGGGTATCACGCAAAATCATTAAGTCGATAGACAATCAGCGTTGAAACATTGAGCCGAGATGGCAGGAAAACATCCTGAGGAAAACTGCATGTGTCTAAAATTTTGCCACATGTGTATCCACCAACCACAATGGAGCAGCGTGGTGGAATATGCTCCAAATCTTCTCCTCAAAGGGATAGGAGGCTTTAGCCCAGCTGTGGGAAATTTACAGGCTGTTAATGTTTTAAAATGTATGTTGAAACATTGAGCAGTTCTTAGGCAGGCACTGTCGCGGCCAACGCTCACCAAGCAAATGTACTGAAAGAACGTCAATCACTCAAAACCCAAACTGTGCACAGCGCCACCTGGTGGCACTTCTGTTTCGCTTCCGGTTATAAAATATACGATTGAATATAAATATATAGCGGTTCATATGATATGGAATATTTATTAATTGAAAAAAGGTTTTTCGAATGTAACTCTATCATTTTCAATGAACAGTTGAAACAACACAAAGAAAAGAGAACTCGAAAAATAAAAATGACGCATGAATCCGTGGAGATACAGTAATTAATAAAAAAATAACACCTCCCTTTATATATACAAAATATAACTTTGAATCTCACATCGTAAAGGCTTGTGACAATTACGAATATGAATGTCATATAGTGTTCCACATTTTTAATTTTACTATGTCACCGTTCATAATATTATCATTATTATCACCAAAAGTTCCGGTTCCGCTAACGTTATTTATCGAGAAATGTTCGACATGCTTCAGGAAGCGGCGTAGAGCGGACGCGTCGCTATCACGGCACGAGGGGTCAACGTCGACTCTATAAATTAAGTAAGTAAAATCGAAATATTTAATAACTAGCTGCCCATCCCGACTTCATGCGCTAAAATATGTATTTTATGCCGCAATATTTTTAAGCAATGAGATATAAACATTCTCTAACCGATATATTCATCCGCTATATTCATGAGCCGTACAACAGCGCGCATTTTTCACGCGTTGCTTTAGATATGAAGTATATATTTCTAAAACTAAAGGGTTTTTAATGGCGTATGTGGCAAATGAGCAGAATATAGCAGCACCTAATGGAACGTGAATGTAAGTTACTACCACTACCCATGGACATCTGCAACACCGGGGAGCTTGCAGGTGCGTTCCAAGCCTTAACGAAATGTGTACGCTATTTTCTTAAGGGTTCCCGAGTCGTATCGGTTCGGAAAAACCACCGGCGAAAGTTTGTTCCATAGAGTAGTTGTGTAGGACAAAAAATCCCACTGTTGTAGATTTTCGGACATATAGGTGGTGCGGGTGAAACTTGGAATTTCGACGCGATGTATGAAGGTGAAATTCAGCAGCCGGGATTAATCCAAACAATTCCTCGGAACATTCCCCGTGAAAAAGGTAGAACTTCAAAGCGTTAAAAGCAATATTTATCTACAAAGCGTTTAAAGTTAGTATGATATTTATTTTGAAAGTGATTGACTTTGGGGAAATTTAACTAAACTACTGTTGTCATTTAAACATAAAAATAATTACTGTGAGTTATCGAAAAAAATAAAATAAAAATGCTGTTGATGACTCTTCTGAAGAAAGTTTGAAGATTAACAAATCTTTTATAGAGGGTATTTTTATGTTATAGTTTTGACAGCATTGGCCTCAAAGCGCCTCGACTGTCAATTTTCACTCCGATTATATCAACATATGTTTAAGCCAAATCTATTTGATGATGAGATATTTCATATGTAACTTGTATGTCATTTCCGCATTATTCGGATCGGTAGTTGTGCGTTAAACCGGATAAAATATACAAACAAGATCTCTCTTTTCAATGTAATTGCAGAGAACTAGGATTTAACATGTTTTATTGTCGTATTGATGATATGTATATTTATCCCCAAAATGTAATTGTAAATCGTCTAAAAACATCTGTTTTATTTAAAAAAAAATAAGTAAGCGGACGGCAATTGGGTGAGGGTTCGGTCTGCAGTAACAGACATCATTATGTTTGCTTCAATATAAACGTCAGTTGTCCGTTAATGGCCAAAGACATGCTGCGCCGACCCCAAGTAGAGTTGGGATAAGGGCAGGAGGATGATGATGATGATTGTCCGTTAATGGCCATGGCTGGGCATTCATAAACAGAACAGTTAATGTTTATACGACTAATGTTATGGGACAAATTTTTCATACCCGATATGAAATAAAAAAAAAACATACATAAATTTGGTCGTAGTATGCCCGGATTTGAATTCATGCATTGCAATGGAGGGCCATCTGAGAACTGAACATTTATTACTTCAATGAAATTTATAACATAAAATTATTCAATTAAAAAATAAAATAAAAGCGCATTTTATGTGAGGTCGAAAAATAGTTTATGTAGGACAATAGCGGTAGATTGAATATAGATACTTATGACTGAAGGTCAATTGTTCAAATAAGGTTAGAGCTCTCAGTATTATAAAGAGGTTTTTTATTCATGAAGGTCGAGGTTTTATCATCGAAGCTAAAAATTTAGGTCGGTATTGAATATCTGGTAAACCGTAATGTGTTGTCAGGCCGATTGCAATCAAATACTCCGTGAAATACCATAGTTTTGTCAGTTGATATTCGATTTGATTCGGTTTAAGTTATTTCTTACTTAATATTATTTTAAAACTTTTGATTGTTTTATTTACTCGTAATGTTAATTTTTTTTTAATTACAAATTTATATATATATAGGAACCAGAAGTGATTTTTTGTAAAAATTATATATATTATATTTATAAAAAGAAAAAAAAAATTAAATATCAGCTACGAATAATTTAATGTTAACTTAATAAGTTAAACAATTTATTTCTCAAAAAGAATCATTAGCAACTCTAAGTAAATTATTAAGTGATAGAAAATAAAGAATTAATTTGACACAGTCGAATCGTGTGAACTCTCCGACGACCGATGAGCAAATGCTCTCCGACATTCGTTTGACGTTCCGTTTTATAGGTACGTCACTGGTGTTGCTACTTTTCAACCCTATTTCTTAACAATATGTATATATCCTTTTTTATATTTATATATTGCTATGCGATCTGTCATATGGGCCACATCAAGGTAAGTGGTCACTGTGGTCACCACTACCCATGGACATTTGTACTAGGAACTTTTAATCATTTCTCTTATCACCCAACGTCACCACCACCCCTCACCCTACACACCGGAACACAGCAGAACCACTATAAGTATTACTGTTTGTTACTTGAAACGACTTCGGTGATTTTCTCAGCTCATCAAAACTCGATAATTTAAGCGTATAAGACATTATATATTCAATATTTTAAGGATTAAATGTAAATTCCTATAAATGTTAAAACAAATTATATCTATTGCGGCATTCATAGCGGGTTCCATAAATAACTGAGACTGACTGAAGTCGATAGACTTTGACAATAAGTTTTATTACACGATGAGCTATTCGTTTTGCTTTCTTTGAGTTTGGTTGCAGAATACAGTCTTAGGCTATTATCTAGTAAGGCATTTTCTTTGTTCTTTTCTCAAAAATGAAGTTTTTTACTTTAGCTTTTACTACGTTTTATAAAAAATACTTTAGAAAAATCCATCTTAATACGTTTGTTAATTATAAGTCTATGTTGTCGTTAACTAAAAGTAAAATTAATAGTTCCTCTCTTCTAACAATAGACATTTCTCAATATTTAACGAATCTTTGATATAAAAAAATATATCTAACAAGTAGATTACAAATCATGTGTCTAAAGAGAAACATAAATGTAAACATACACGATGTTTTTGAAGTGAAACTTCTGTAAGTGTAAATAAAATGTTAAATTCAAGATTGATTTGAATGAATTTGACTCGCTTTATTTATTTATGATAGTTATAATAGATAAAAAGCTATATGATACTAAAATTATCTTTATTCATGATTAAATGAAATTTATAAGACTATAATGCGCTTAAGATAAGTTTTGTTTTAATGTTTAAAGGTAATTGTGATCATTGCAAAGCATCGAGTTTCAACAAAGAGCTCCATAATTAATCAGTGAATCCAAATATCTCATAGAAGGTAATCCTAATATCTACTTCGGGATTTATTAACATTGTATATATTTTTAATAAAAATATCGCTCGTTTAAGATTCAAGAGTCGATCAAACAAAACCTTTCAGAAACAAAATAAATGAGGGATACATTTTAGATGAGTTAGTAAATAATACCTCTATGATTGTTAACAGGCTAGTCGCTTTCACTAAAGTTTATTTTACGAAATCTGATACATAGATAAGTATAACTCGAAGTAAAGTTCATGTACCCCGAGTGGTCAAAGGGCTCTTTCCTCTTAAGAAAAAGATTCTTGAGCTTAATCCATCATGCTGCTCTAATGCGGGTTGATGGATACTCATGTGGGTTGATGTTTGTTTCCTTTTACCGCCGAGCATGAGAAAAAATCTAAGCACAAATTAAGGACAAGAAAAGTGAGCGTTGCTTGCTAAGATTTATGTGTTTAACCCGATTATCCATCTCAGCAAGTTTCGGGACATGCGCGGGAGACATCATACTTATGCCGTGAGTGTGGTATGTCACTAGACACAACGCAGCATATCTTTACTGAAAATGCTACGTGGGGCGGAAAAGGCAGCAAAAAAGGCTGGTGGCGATATTCGGCAGAGATCTCATGCTGGTTGTTCTAGATGGGGAGATCCTGTTTTAATTTTAGTATGGTTAATTTGTGTTTATATTTCTTCTCATGCTGAAGGATAACATCGTGCATTAGAATACAATTATTTTGATTGAAATACAATCACAAAAATCGGAAATAAAATGCTAATTCACATAATCCAAATATGTTTTCAAGCACTTTAGAATTGTCATGTTACAAAGAAAAGAAATTCAGAAAAAAACACATTCAAAAAGTGACCACATGTTCTTATTTTTCCTGGTTCATATAAAGTAAAACACGAATAAAATTAGAACAAATTTTTGTTATATAATTCCTAAATTAGTAAAACAAAAAGCCGAAGGTGATTTCTATTCAAATTAAAAACGGGCACAGTCCCGGTCGTGTCGTCGGAGAAGTTCAGTAATTATTGCGAACAACTTACAAGTCGATAATTGTTTCCGAGGTACGAGAAGCAGCCGCCTTACATTCTTACTTTTATAGACTTGTTCTTTATAAAAACCTTGAATTAGGTTACTCTGCAATACCTACCCTTTGAAGCAATTTATAAAGTAAAATTACAGAATATGAAATACATTAAACCTGTAAAAGTAATAACTATAGTATATACTACTTTGTAATTGACTAACTACCATTCCTATTTCTAGTTTCAAATCACCCCGATTGTGAATGAATAGTTCTGTAAATGGAGATGTAGGTATAATGTGCAGTACACTTTTAAAACAAAGTTTTGGTGTAATAGATACAATTTTCTTTGCAACTACGTTGACACGATGAACACATATAAAAATATATATACAAGATATATATAAACATACTATATAACCCAAGTTCGAAGCCTACAGATTAAAATAATATTAAAGTTCATATTGATTCCAGAATAAGCAATTTACTTTTTTATTATGACTATATTCAGATAAGACTCGTAATTAAATATGAAATCATAAAATTATTTTATCTAATAGGGCTTTACTGAATTCATTACTGAATGAAGCTTAGTTAGAATTACAAAACAGCCATTAGATTGTTTTTATATTTAACATTTTTTTATTTATTTAATAAACATATTAATGGAATTTTATTGAAAACATTATAATTTCTGATGAGGGGCTACCTTTTCTAGCTGTTATTAAATCTATACAAATATTGTAAATGTGTCTGTGTTTGTTTGTGTGTGTGCTCGCTGGACCGAAATGAATAAAATTTCGTATGAAGCAAGCTTGAACTCTAAGGAATAATTTATACCAAACTCTAAAATTCGACACCTGACGATCAACCTATAAAATGCGACCGAAGCTGTAGGTGACTACTAATAATCAGTTTTTTAATAATTAGAGATTATTTTTAATGCCATTTACCTATATATTAGATTTAAAGTATAATATTACAATTGGAATCCCGTAGGAGGAGCGCCACTGATTAACGAGCATCCGAACAAAATTACAAACTTTCACATTCATATAATATAAGATTCGTTTGTGAAATCACATACAAAACTTACTTAACTTAATCCAAATATTATGTCGAGTTTCTTGAAGTACTACAAAATACTGTATTTTATATAGAAACCTCTTACGAATTTAATTTTTAAGTTACGAAGTGATTTTGTGAATTTTGCGAAGAATCAAATATTAAGGTCAAACTTTGTTTAGAATCAAGTAACCAATTAAAGTTTAACTTTATACATGCTTTTTGTTCGTTTTGAACTTAACATGAGCATAATGTTTGAATAATGTAGGAGCGACTTTAAGAGAGTGAGAGGAGAGAGGGTCCTTGACAACACAATTCGCGCGCTCGTGAAAACAGATACTAGAAATAATCGACTTAGTCAGAGTGTTACTTTATAAATATCTTCTTCTTCTCGCTGGGCACACGCTAGCACCCGATTCCCCTACATGAAGTGGTATGTGGGAGTCGAGTGCTCCGGAATACCGACTATAAAATCAGTACCAATTTCATCTGTTCGGGAATGGCGCATACCGTAACGCCCCGATAGTTGGACCATCTATGCGGTTCTTCAAGTTCTTGAGGAACAGATCAAATCAAATCAAGTCAAAATATACTTTATTCAAGTAGGTTTTTACAAGCACTTTTGAATCGTCATTTAAAAAAATATTTTAAGTGAAGCTACCACCGCTTTGGAATGTAGATTCTACCGAGAAGAAACGGCAAGAAACTCAGTAGTTTTTTAATATTTAAAAATACAATCATGTTCACATTCAAAACTAAATTATTTACTGTAAACCAATAGTGTATCTGTGATAATGCACCGTTCACATCGTCATAGTCATAATTTTTTTCCTGTCAACCTTAAACTTGATTAAAGAATATTTTGATTGATTGATTAGTTAAAAATATTGTGTTTTTACATTATTTACATTAACAGTCTGTAAATTTCCCACTGCTGGACTAAGGCCTCCTCTCCCTTTGAGAGATGAATTATAAACACAAATTAAGCACATGAAAATTCAGTGGTACTTGCTTGGGTTTGAACCCGAAATCATCGGTTAGATGCACGTGTTCTAACCACTGGGCCACCTCGGTCGTAATATTTTTACATTTACGTGCAATCATCAAATAAGAACTCAAAATTTGGAGAAGTGGAGGTTAATTGTTACTATACAACAACTTGCGTGTATTTTTAGAGAAATTTATTAAATTCTATTCTGTGTGAACTAAACTATTATTCGAAATGAAATAGAAGCGAACGATGCAGAAAAATTAACCGTAAAATGTCCGGAAGGAATGTCGGCGCGTGACAAATGTTGGCGAACATGTTTAATGTTCGAAATTGAAATATTACTCGCTATTTCCTAGGAAAAAAACTCCAAAATCACCAAAGAATAATTGGATCAAACTGTTCAAATTATTTTTCCTATTGTGTAAAATGTTCCGATGTTCTAAATCAAAATCGTCTTAAGTTGAATGAAATAAAATTCTTAGTAAATAAATGTTTGAAGCAAAAATGGTCTCGTGTGTAAGACAAGTAGATCACAGATGTTAGCGTAGATCGCGTGCTTATACGCACAAGTACCGGTGAGTTTTATGTGTTAAAGTTGTGTAAACACTTCATCTTGTTCAATGTAGAGCCTGTGTGTGGAGAAAGATTCAACGTATAAACGTAATCTTATTATTTTAACTGATATTTATAAAAAACACACAACCACACGCCTAGACTGTAATCAAGACGATTATTCTCACGATTCAAAACACATTTTTCAAGTCCCTGTCAATAAAAAATATCTAAATTATTCAAAGAAAACAATAATAAAATACAATATTGAATTATTACTGGCTCAATGCTATTACTAAATATTTAAATATGTTACAATGTATTACATACAAGATATTACAATTTAAAATAAGAGATTTTTTAAAAGCCTCAAGTGTAATAATCCTATATTAGACTCATAAGTTAAAGTTTTTCTTTCAATTTACTTTGCTGGGCCTGCAATGGTCTCATTATAGGCATTGAAATATGTCACATCTAACTAATATCCTACCCACCTGTTCTGTAGTGGAACATTAACAAGTTGCTTTTATTGTTTGTATAATATGTACATACGATTACCAAAAAAGGCCTTTTACGTTATATTAGCTCCCAGAGCAAAATAAGGCAGGTTTTTTTACTAGGGAATCTGTGCCGTCTCCGCCTGGGTATGTCTGCACACTCATCACGCCATATTCTATAACCAAACAGCAATATTTAGTATTATTGTGCTCAATTTAATCAGAGGATACACTAATATAAAATGTTATTAGAATGCTATTTAAAATGTAAAGAAAATAATTATGAACTTCTCAATTGCTTGTCGCCTACAGCGGTAATTACAGTCGCGTGTAAACATACTAATCCAATTTAGATTCAAGCCAGCTCAGTGCGTGCGTCGACTTCGCGACGTGTCGCTCGAAATTTATTATATAAAAGAGTTATTATATCTATGGTCTCATATATTAATAAATCATAACCAATTTAGAGGGTTAATAGAAGCTTTTGAAAGGAGCGGGACTTGTTTATTATAAACTCCACAAAGTCAATAAATCTTTTCAGGGGAAAAGTATTCATTTTTAGATTACAATTTTGCAGATATTTTTAACTTTGCATAAATAATTAACTTTAATCTAATGCTAAAAAAACATAACCTACAAGATAACGTGGACGATAAAAAGCGTGGATTTTGTATACGCTTAAACAAATTGAATTGCAAATATTTTTATTATTTAAACTTGATACCATTCATCTTAAATGCTCTACATCAAAGTTGGATTCTAGGACGTATATCCGTAATGACTGCGCCTTGTGCACTGGCTCACTCACCCTACAAACCAGAACATAAAAACACTAAGGGTTGCTATTTGGTGGTAGATTATATAATAAGTGGTAGGTAATGCCACTTAGTGTCTGTGTGTGGGTATGTTATCTATATAAAAACACATATAGCTGCAAATCTGTTACTGTGTTCGGGCACACACCTGTGCACTATAATATCGCTTGTGCAGTTACGCTTAAGTATCATCTTTTTTAAATAAAATACATATGAACTTAATAATAAGCATAACAATTCAACTGTTTCACGCTTTCTGCGACACAAATACAACGTTTCAAATTACTCAGCAAAATACCTCAAAGAAAGATGTAAATTGGCGTTGGTCTTTAATTCTTTATCTTTTCTGCGACAATAAGCGAGCTTTGTGACGTCACTGCAACGGAAGTATTTCATTTCACTTTAATCTTCCTCTCAATGTTTACTAACAGCAATCTCAACTTATTAAATAGAATGTTACGGAATTCCTTCACTGCTAAAATAGGAATATTTTAAATAAATAACTCAATAGTTCCTCTTCCTTCAGAGGCTGGCTCAGGGCACTTTCCATCAAACTGTTTCGATGTAAGTTTGTAGATACACATCTAGCAGAATTATATCCAATGTGTTTTGGACGCGGCTATGAGATAAATTAAGCTAAGCGATGCTTGCCGGATCTGAACTCACAATCGTCATGTATATTTTACCCACTGGACCATCAGCTCTGTTAATATTAAATCGAAGAGAGTCTCGTCTAAACTGACAATATATGTTATATGTGATGGTTTCAGTAGCCATAACCCATAAACCATAAACTATAAACCATAAACCAATAAGAAAGACTTGTTTACGAAAGCCAACAGCAGGCGAGTGGACCAGGAGAGTGATGTGGCTATCAGCAGACGGATGGAGGCTCTGCGGCGATTTATGAGGGAATAAAAACATACCCCATTTATTATATGTGATGGAAACATTACGTGCAGTAGTTACTATGCAGTGTTTGCGAAAATACAAGTCGGCAAATTATTTTTTAAGCCTGTTTACGTTATTTTTATCTTAAAGTGTTGATGAAAAATTTCACAATATTGTTGTTTAAAGCGCAGTTAGTTCTTTAATTTGTTCCGCGGGAAAATATTTACAGGAAACAGATCAGCGTGTTATTAAACTTTGCTGCTTTAAAGATAATTTGTTTATTACATTTTATCAGAAAACAGTTCATCCCAGTTAATAACGGAATTTCTCGCAGAATTGAAAATTAGTGTCTACAATTTAATTTTGCACGTTATATTAGTAGAATAGTGAAGATAGATTTGTTCAAAGGTATCTGGTACACAGTTTACTATGCAATACGATTATAAAAAACTCAATTTTAGAAAACTATACTCCTCAAATGTCAAGACAATAATTCTTTCCCAATTAAGGAAAAGGTGTAAGCGACGATTTGATGAAAGTTGTTGGTGTAATTTAATTTGTTCAGGCAAAATTCATACAAATATATTTTCTTAACAAGCCGCAGGATTTGAGTTTCAGTAAGTTTATTTTGATCTTTGACCCTTTGTAATCGAGCGTAAGAGGGATCAGTAAATTTGGCGATGTCGCGGTAACTAAAGGGCTATTAGGTAACATTAATGTTGACAATGTAATACAATAGATATTCATAGCTAATCATTTATAATACCAAACCTTCGTTACATTTTACGTATTGTTTACTTGTGGTAGGCCTTTGTGCGGTAGGTATCACCCGATATATCTCATCAGATATTCTACCGCCAAACAGCAATGCTTAGTATTGTTTTGTTCTGGTTTGAAGGATGAGTGAGCGAGTGTAACTAAAGACACAAGGGTCAAAACATCTTAGCTCCCAAGGTTGGTGATGTATTGGCGATGTAAGGAATGGTTAATATTTCTTACAGCGCTAATGTCTATGGGCCGTGGTAACTCCTTTCCGTCAGCTGATTCATTTGCTCGTCCGCCTAACCACATAGTAAAAATCACTTGAGAGCTTTTAATGCTGTAATGAAAAATTCGAATTATATCCGTACTACATACCGGTACATCAAAAATTCCCATCGATTTACCTCAACAACAACATCCAAATAGACTATGGACGCCGATCGCCTCGGCCGTGAAGAACCTTTACGAATTATTTTCTCTTATGCTATAAGTGATGTAGGTCAAAGCGTCATCTCTTATAATTACGAGTAGAAAATACGATATTTGCGGCCACTAATTGCGCTCGCGTTCTTGTCTGATTAGCGAGCTATCGTATACGGTTTACAAGACACGAGAAAAGAAGCGTTTTATAGTTTTTTGCTTTATCCGTGTCTATGATTGCAATTAGTAAGGTTTTTCATTGTAGAATGAGCGATCGACTCTCTCGTGTCAAATAAGCTACCCATTTATCGTTTTCTAAAATCACTTACGATGTGGCGTCAACAATTGTATAAAGAGATTCGATATGAAACAAAAGTAACTTGGCTAGGGCCTTTGGTGACATATTTGACACTGACCTAAAATACTACCTAATATAACCCAATAAACCATAAATCAAAACTGATTTCAACGACAACTCTAACGCGGAAAAGGAAGCTCATAACCGAACGTAAACTAAGAATTCATTATCTCCCTGACGCTGTCACAGTACTCAATACAAATTAATTACAAGCAAGCGACGGCAAACACGGCGTGACGCATACAGCGCGGCGCGAGTGCAAACAGCGGAGACACAGCACTACTCGTCTGAATAACTCGATTAATACTACGTTATCTGCCCTGTTGGAGCTCAATGCGTCGATGACAATATAAACTGACTATCCATTGAATTTTCCCAGTGAAATATCAAAGCAGATTCAAAATTTGTATTAGAATATCAGCTGAGAATAAAAAATTCTTAATTTACTTCGATATATTCGTAGAAGTTTTGAACAGACCGACTAAAATGAAATGATTAATGAATAGAGCGATTATTATAGAACATTTAACCGACTTCTAATCTTATTGTATGAAACAAAATTGGTTGCAGTTCATATATTCTTATATTACATTTTAAATCATTTTCAACGCATTATACCCCTCATTTTCAAATTTAATTAAAGTGACTAACAGTAAAATAAAAATACATTAAAATAGTTTAACATATGCTCTCTTTTCGTATTTAGTCAATAACTTTACTACTACTTTGAACAATAAGGAAGGAGTGAGTCTAATTGTGCAAGAACTTTACTTATTCATCTTTCATAAAAAACTTTTTTCATCATCAGAATCTGATTTTTGTTTTTAAAAGTCTATCATTTAAAAAATATACCAAGTATCTAGAAATCAAAGATACAGTTTTGAATTTATTCAAAGTAATCACCATTTTTTTGATAAGAATATTGTTATAAGCTCCCTCAATATCCAAGAAACAAGTAACAGTTTGTATACTCTCAAGTCCACTCAGCTTGTATATGGTCGAGTTTTCAAAAGCCCGTGGTTTTAGGTGAAAACATGTGGTTTCTTTCAAGGTACTATTCAAATCATTTATTGACCATATTATGGAATGTTTTAGTAACGCATGAAATAAGGGATAAAGGCTTTAGTTTATCATTATCACCTCCCGGTTTAGGAATGGCTTCAGCTTGTACATATTTTCATTTCTTTGGGTGTAACTTAGACTAAATATAAGGGTGAATAGTTTTAGTAAATAGCGTTTGCCAACACGAGGTAAATTCACTAACATAGAGTAAGAGTTTAGTTTATCCATTATCGTAATATTTCCACGTGAGGGTAGAATTTAAAAAGACAAGTAAGATTGACGCGCGTATTCACAGCCAACGAACCGTGCGTTTGCGACGGATGTCGACGCGCGAATTTGCTTATAACATAATATTATAAAATATTGTTACACGTACTAAAAATATCTTAGAGAAAAAAAGCACATTATATACAACAATGGAATTATCAATATACAGAAAAAAACTAAAATGTTCTTACATACTATCTCAATTAATTTACTAGTAACAAATATATATCTTTATTAAATCGAATAAAATTTGATCTTCCTTCGTATAACCGTCGTCGACGCAAAATCTATGACCACGCTTACTAAGACCAAAATAAATAAAGTAATTAGAATGACGCAACGATGTTAAAGTTACAATTTATTTATTTAACACTTTACTAAACTTCACTATTATTTGTTAAGATTCAAGTGTGCACCGGATCAAAATTATTAAAATAACTTCAGCCGTAATAGACGAACAGCTCACAATTCGTAACACTCGCTCAAAATTGCTGTTGAATGACATAAAAGCAAATAAAAATATAATCTCGATTGAATAAAACAATCTGAGAAGGCAATGACCTAATTTATCTTACAAAGAACCCACTCATAGCTCCCCACTCCCCACTCAAGCGTTCTTGCCCTTCATTCATGAATAACGTTTTTATTCTGGCAATTTGAATTTAATACACGAGTCCTTTATTAAGGAGACTTCAAAAACCAAATATTAAAAATAGTAATAATTCCTTTCGCAACAAACATTCCGTTACATAACATTAATGCATATAAAGTGGTCAAAATATATTTGTTTACTAAAGTATAACTAAACTATTATATTGTTTACGTTTTAATTTGAAAAGGTATAAAGAAAGATCATTATAATAACACAAAAAGTTATAAATGTAAATCTACCAACCGCTGCTCTAGATATTTTTTTAAAAGATGGCGTTCCGAACACCAAAGCTTTAAGTTACAGAAGTTTATAAGAAGCGTTTAATGAACTGAACTTTGTACATTATCCTCTTGACAATCACACTGAGTAGTAAATAGTGAAACAAAACTTAAATATATTAAAATGCATTTACTATGTAATTATTTAATACTCGATGAACCCGCAGCATCGCCCGTTAGAAATTCAGCTTTTGACGAAATACCTTCGAATACTTGCATACATCCACTCATCTACAACATAACCTTATTGGAGGGTGATAACAAAGTAACTTATGTCGTTGGGGTTAAGGTTTACTTCGTACTAAATTTCATAAAATTATAATTTCCATGAAAGCTTAACAGACAGACAGAGTTTCAAATATATAATATTAATATAGACGATGCAATGACAGTTGTAATGACTGACTCGTTGGTAGGTTAGCTTATAAATCTACATATTCCAAAGTACTAGGTTTAAATCCTAAGGGGGGCTTATAAATCTATTGCATCTAAAGACTGCGAGTGGGCACTGTTTGACATCAAAAAGCACGTAAAACCGTTGATCTCACGCTTCAACTTCTGTCAGTTGTGTCGAATTTCCCGTCCCATTTGATTATTAGAATGGCAATGAAAGGGATATGATTGTGTTAGCGTACACATAGATACCCGACTCCTGGGGGGGATGTCGGGTTATGTGAGATTGTACTCACTAAAAACCCCTGCGATGGCCGCCATCAGCACGGAAACGGAGTGACTGCGGGTTCGCTTTCGCAACACGTCCGCTGCCCCTCCCGTAGCGTACAGACTTGTACACTAATTTGATGGACTGCTTTGACGGCTAGCTGAGACTAGCTTGAGATACGCCTCCGTTGCCTGAAACATAGCCGGGAGCGAAGTAAAGTTTTGAACCTCTACTACTAATTAACCTAAATACCTAGACTATCATTAGAAAATATTATGCACTATATACTGTTGTATATTCATTACTAGCAGAGTTTATATTAATGACTAGCATGATCGCATACAACGAGTGAGAAACGGTTGGCAAAGTTGCCAATTATAACATGTTATTGTAAATAAGGAATTACATTGTGTTATAAAGATGAAGGCGGAAATGTAAAATTTATTACAATATACATAATAAAATATTCGATTCTTTTTACTGGTATTTAAAGTTGTTTGTTTTAAAGTTGTCGTGACACTAAGCAATCCATTATTTGTAATGGATAAATGCACTTTCGTGCACTTTTTCTTCTTCTTTAGCGCAGACTGATGCAAGGAAACGACGACACAATAGATGAAAGGAATATACTTTAAGTAATGCTTTTGAATTCATATTTTTTTTTCTTATTCGCGTTAAAAGACAAATCTCCAAGAGCTGGTGACTTTCTGTTTGAATAAGTGTTTTTTTACGTATCATATATATTTAGATAAATTCGTTTTACGTCTAAAATGCCAATTGCTATTAATAATATTATTCGAGTAGATAGTTGTTGGGACATAATTTTTTTTGTATCCTAGAATCACTAATAGATCACGCCAAATAAAGTATGTATTTTTTGAGCCGTTCAATAATGTATTGAATATACAAAATACAATCGAATAACAGACCTCAGACTCAGACATACTCAGCTGTAACATTATTAGTTTTCTTATATTACGTTTCGTATCTGAAATTGACTTAGATCTCGATCTCGATTATTCGATGTCAATGTAAACATTATTTTGACGTATTAATTATATAACTCTAACTAAAAAACAAAAGTGTAAAACAATTAAAACGCATTGATTACTAATTTGCTATTATAACAGCTCGATATTTCCGTAGCAAAATTTAATCTTTAAAGTAAGAGACGACAAACGGTTGCAAATTATTTGTGTAAGAAACAGTATTTAAATGAGCGAAACGGTAAAGTTTATGCAAGAAGTTGTTTTTGGCTCAATTTATTTCAAAAGTTCATTGACGTGTATTTATAAATTAAAATGAAAAATAGGATATTATAGCAATATACAACACAGTCTGGCAATTTACTAATAACAAGTAACAATAGTCCGGGTTAGTGCGTCCGTTGCGTTGTATACTCATAGTAACACATAAAATTCCTTAACTCTGTCCAAATCAATTGCTATTACCTTAACTGATTATATATAATTAATCACATTTTATTAAAATAATCATATTAACACATAGATTCGAACAACCCTAATTAATAATATTATATACTAATAATATTATATTATCTTTTTAATTATTTAAATACATATTTTAATAAATTTACAGTTAAACATCATGGAGTATACTATTTTGACCCGGAAAACATCAATAAAAGATATGGTAGCCAAATTCCAATTGACCCTTAAGGAATTACAATCCTCCAAAGAGTTAAACCGACAACTTCTTCAAGAGCGTGAGGACAGTGAAGAAGAGATTAAAAAAATTGTGAAAAAAAACACTGAACTCAAAAGTGAGCTAGCTAAGTTGAATAAACATTGTTTAGATGTTGTTCGCCAGCGGGACAATCTTTTGAGATTGTGACCTCATTTAAAGAGTTTAGTGATGAATATGAAAGAGCTTTGAGCCGCATTTCAGAACTGGATGTAAGTCTTACTAATGCCCAAAAATCAGAAATAGAACTAGAACAAATTAAAACAATCCAAAAATATGATGCGACTGAAAGGCTGTATCATGAGTTAGTTACACATGCCTCTGACTCCAATACCACCTTGCAGGAGTCTGAAGCTAATCATACATATATGAAATCACATAATAAGATAAAAAAATACATAAAGCTAAATAAATTCATTAAAAAAACAATAAAAGTAATAAGTAATACTTATAAATATTAATACATATACAAAATGAGAAAAGAACGTGACCGTTCTTTGATTAATAAAGTAAAATCATGTAATAATAAGTTGCAAAATAATATATTAATATATGGCAATAATATTGAACATTTGCAACTAGAAATTTATAGCCTCCAGAGATCGTTAGAATTTGAGAATAAAAAATATGACTTGGCTCAAAAACAGATAGAGGAATATATACATGCAGCCAACAATCTTCTTGAGCTATGCACCTCAAACTTGGAAAAATTTGAATCCTTATCAAAGGAATCCACGTGTAACTGTTTGCATACTCAAGAAAATAAGTTGGCCTCTGCTAATACTAATATTAACCCAGTGTCTCAACCTAGCAAGTTGAGTAAATGTTCACCAGGGTTCCACAACCACAATAAACTGGGGTTAGAAATAAATATAAATAAAAATGTTATAGTAGTATCTGACAAGTTAGGTCAGGGCTTTGGCTCAATACTAAAAAGTGGGATAAAAACTGTATTTAACACATGCTCACCCGGGGCAACCTATCAGTAACAAATAAATAAGATAAGTTCTATGCATATGGATTCCAATAATATAGTTGTATTAATGCATGGAGACAGTTTGTCTCTGAAAAAAAAAGATCTAATTAAGGATATAAAATTATTATGTGAAATTCAAAATCCAAAGAAATGCAAATTTATAATTAGTACATTTCCATATTCCCATACCTTGACAGATGCACAGAATTTACATATTTATGACTTAAATGTATATTTATACAATTTGACCCGACATTGTAGCAATGATTTTATGTTATTTGACATTAATAAATTCATATATAGATTTAAGTTGACAGGAGGTACTACGTACCTACCAATAAAATCCAGAAGACAAATTGGTAACCTAATTACTTACAATATTAATAATTATTTTATGTCTAATGTTACCAAGGATCATATGTATAATAAAAATAATAATTTAATGTATATTAACACTGATAAAAGTAATTTAAATTGAATTTTAAGACAATAGAGGTAGTCTCTGGCTCAAGTATTATTAATACTAATATTAATATAGCTAATAGTAATTTATCGTTGGATAAATTCCTAAATTTTAAAATTAGAAATAAACAAAACAACAATAATAGTAAACTTGTAAACCTGGTGCACCAAAACATTAAAGGAATGACAGGAAAAGATTTAGAAGTTGAGTTATTCATAAACAGTAATGCCATCGATATTTTATGTATAATAGAACATTGGCTTGTAAATTATCAGTTTATGTTTAACTTCAGTGGTCACCCGATAACTAGTACGTTCAGTAAAAAAAAAGCTATATGTGGTGGCTCATTAATACTTATTATAGACTCAGCTCTGCAGCCTATGCGGTAAAAAAAATTAGACTTTTGACTGATGTGGATACGGCTCGCCTTGTGTATTTCAGTTATTTCCACAGTATAATGTCGTATGGCATCCAACTCTGGGGTAATGCAGCTGACATTAATACCATTTTTGTACTGCAGAAGAGGGCTATTAGTGCAAATTATAACCTGGGCCCAAAAGATTCATTAAGAGGTCAATTTAAAGAAATTAAAATGATGACTGTCGCTTCTCAATTTATTTTTGATAATGTTTTGTATGTACGTAAAAACATAAATGATTTTCCCAGAAATTGTGACGTACATTATATTAACACTAGGAACAAGAATAAACTTGTTACTCCAAGTACCCGATTACACAGGGTTAGTAACTCTTTTTTGGGGCAATGTATACGTTTTTACAACAGGATCCCAGAAAACGTTCAAAGTTATTCAATTATAAAATTCAAAAGAATCGTTAAAGAGCGTTTGTATGCTAAAGGATATTACAACACTAAAGACTTTTTAGTTGACTGCACACCTTGGGAATGAAATGATCGCCTCCAGGCTGTTTCAAATAACTAAAATATAATTATTATTGTATATGCAAAATGGAAAAAAAAAAATATCCCGCTGAGTTTCTTTCGCCGGTTCTTCTCAGGTCCGAGGTGTTAAATTCCGAACCGGTGGTAGATTTTTGACAATCAATAGCAAATGTAAACACTTCTATATTGAATAAAGTTTTTTGACTTTGACTTTGACTTGAGTAAAGGAACGGCGCCCCGCTGTGATCCTATAAATAATCCAGAGTAATTACAGGCACAAGGAATACAACGTCTTTGGGCGGTTTACCACCCGAAGCCTCAATATGTATTGTAATAGTTCAGATTCGAGTATTCCATAAGTAAGTGAGAAGAACTAAGTAACAGTGCGCAACCTGTAATGATACAAATTTCCTGATATTATAAAAACAATTGACTTTAGTGTAGAAAAACATGACTATGTAACCGATACATAATCACTAATACTCGATTCATTTAGACCAAAAAATATTTTTTGTTCGAAAATAATTAAACATTTTGAAGTTAATAAATTTACTTAATCAAGGCACCTTTCCCAGAAAAATCAAAATCGATTCATCCGTTTAGGAGCAACTCACAGATTAGCACACAGATACACACGTTTAACTTACAACAACTCTCTTTTTGCCTTAGGGATTAATTAAAATAGAGATAACTTACAAAAATAAATTTCGTAGACGATATAAAAAGTGGCGAAACAGACCATTAAAGGAAGCTATTTACGACTATTCTATAATAGTGTCTCGTCATTGGATCGTGAGCGAAATTACTGCCTAAAGTAGTTTATTACAGAATCAAAACAAATTTGAATAAAGAAAGTCGGTGACAATTACACAAAATGTAAATTATGATCATATGCTTGTATTTTAACGCGTTTATCAAAGAATCTACAGGATCAATTTGAAAAAACCTCAATACTGTAGAAAGTCTATGATCCACGAAATACCACGGAGCAGCTAAGTTGGAATGTTAAGCGGCCTAGTGTCGTCCGTGTTTGCTTAATTCGTAGGTATTTGCTACAGTATATGGCAGCCACCCACAAACGCTCAATTTATTTATAGCTTATATAATATGTTATGTATTACTTACACTGGCTTATGTGTTACTTCAAACCAGAACACAACAATACAAAGTATTGCTGTTTTGTGGAAGAATGTTTGATGACTGAGTGGTACATACCCAGACGGGCCTGAAAAAGCCCTACCACCATAAATAATGAGATAAAAATCAAAATATGTATAACTTAAAAAAAAAACTACCAAGACATGGACGCAAAAGTAAACGTGACGGTGGACAAAATAACGAAAAAAAAAATTCTGTCAGATTAACGCCCTTATATTCCACCAACAAATAAGTATTTCTATGTTAGGAACATGAAATTCGTTCGACCGAGTGCTAGGGAGCTCAAAGGTGATAAACTGGCAGCTCCACTTAAGCTTCACAGCTTGGAACACTCATGTTAATTACACATTGGCTCAGCATTGCAGATGATTCGGAGCTCAATGAATCTTCACGTTTCAGTGTCAAGTTTACTTTAATATTATTATGATTAATTTTGTTACTGTATCAATGACATTATATTAAATTAATTCATATTTTATTTATTTCTCCCTCTAAATCTAATGAGCTCATCACGGGTACTCGCTTTCAAAAGAAATGTTATCTGTATATATAAAAGCGAAATACCACTCACTGATTAATCACGAAATCTCAGAAACTATACGGGGGTTGGAAGTTCGTGTTTTATTAATTTCGCGCGGGTAAAGCCGCAGGTTCAGGCTAGTTGATATCTACTTGTTGTGGTTTGATATTTTCGTATAATAATATCTACTAATGGGCGGTGTATAAAGCCTTATGTGTAAACCTGCATGTCGGATGAAACTCTACCTGCAGCCTCACAGCAAGTTTAAAAACTTCGCAATTTCATCTCAAGAGGCCTTTGCGCCAGCACTGGGCTCAGGCTATTTCAGAGTGTTACGTTTTCACATTATAATAACTAGTTTAAAGTACTATTGTTCAAAATAATTTACACATGATCACAGTAGTACATCTTTAGCGCTTAAATCGTTTATTTTAACGCCATCTTGTCGTATAAGCGAGCGCTAATGTAATTAATTATTCAAATTAACTCAAGTTCAGTAAACAAAGTTAAAAGAGCGAATATTATAATAAAGTCGTTTCACATTTTATAATATAATTTAAAAAATTAAATATTAACATTTAAACTATTCATTTATATCTATAATTTTATACAGCTACGGCATTTAATTAAATATGAGATTTTATTTTATATTTTACTTTAGCATTTTCAATGTTAACGTTATATTTTAAAAAATAGCACGCGTTTTTTAATGTGCTATGAAATGATCTCCAATACAACTGCTCTTTCTTGCAGGGTGAAAACAGATTCAATATCTGTACCGTAGACACAAAGCAAAATTAGAGAGACGACAACGTAAGACATAACACTATGAAAGTAACCAAAGTATACTAAACGAGCAGAATCAATATCAGTTCGTTGTCTTACTATCTCACTCAGCTCCGCAGTATAGGCCCTAAATATATATATAGGTTAGGGACGATGAATGAGAATGCTCTGAAGTTTTGAGTCTAAAGTGATTCCTAGAAATACTGTAGTGTCGGTTACATTTAGATCACTGTTGTTTAAAGTTACTTTAAAATTTTGCTTTCTTACATTCGTCATTTTGTCCTTTTAGCATTTATAACTAAATTATTTTGTATAGACCGACTTCGTATGAGTGATATACATATATATGTGTGTATGCCGTCGCTTTGCTCCACTCGTCTGCATCGTCACATCAAATCTAAAACCAATAATATTGCTATAATGAAAATTCAATACTATACGATATTTGAACAATCTCAAATCATTATGACAAGTAGGGTAAACTCACCAGTAACTGGCCACTTAAGCCACCTGCGTAGTTTTAGTTAAAAAAAAATTCAGTTATATTATAGCATTGTCTGAGTTATTTATATCTATGGATAACTGATATTCTGTTCTTTGTGTAATGGGCATTGATATAGCAATAAAACGAATTTATAAGGATAATATTCTAGTCAGAAGAAAAATATACGCTTTTAGCTAGTAACTGGCCGGCAAAAAGCAGTAATTGGCCATCAATTTTCCAGTAACTGGCCATATGAGATTACAATTACTTTGGAACACTAGAAATATAAAATAATCACAGGAATGTAAATATATACTTATATATAAAACAAAAACATTAAAAAATACTTCAAATCGTAACTCTTAGTAAAACTAATATCCTACTAACTGGCCATATGCACCCGATTTTTTTCCAAACCGATTTTATTGGGCGAAATGCTGCTACGTCTGCTGGTTGTAAAAACTGTAGATAAGAGCAGTTGCCAATAAAATCAGAAAAGACAGCAGCTGTTATCCATCCTGTATTACTGTACGTCCGTAAGCAGATAATAGCTTAGTGTTATTCTATCAGGTATTATTTTATATCGGTATATTATCAACGGGTCACAAGAGAAACCAGCAGCAAAGATCATAAATAAAACATTAATGTTTTTAGCTGAACCTTTTTCTGTTAAAGTTGAAACTTGTCTGCCGACTGCCGAAAAATAACCGCGAATACTGTCTCCAGTATCTATAAGGGATTTTTTTTAACTAAGATGATAGCTAGATAACTAAGTGATTCCGTAAACTTCTCAGAGGTGTCTTCGTATAATACAATTCTTATTATGTTGAAATTAAGTTTTAAGTGGCCAATTACTGAAAGCGGCCAGTTATACCTGGTTTTACCCTATTTTTAGATCGACTTTACAATCGGTCATCGGTCAAGCTGGCTGGAAGTTCCTACGCTGCGATTTCCGATGCATGGTCTCCACTTTAGTCTGCTCTAACAGCTATCAGTACTTCGACACCAGTTTAATCTGCTAATTTTGCAAGCTATGTCGGTAACTCCGATTCTTTGGGTTATTTAGTATCTGTTTTTATTTTTGAAATATAATCCGAGTACAGTTTGGTATTGGCCGCTGAGTGATCGTAAATATCTGTTCAAGGTCTAGCTAATCTTCATATTTTGCCACTAGGTATATGTCACCAATCCCAATAACGTTGACTCAGAATTCGATCCAAAGAGTCTAGATTCTATAGCTCTATAAGCTTTCCATTAGATCTACGAAACAGTAGTACAAAGGGAAATGTTTTAATTGTTGGCAAAACAACAAACTTTACTAAAATCTATTATTGCTTGTGAATTATGTGCGGGCAGCCTTGGCGAAGCAATTGATATTTCTGCAACAGCGAGAAATTACAGACGGTTTTTATAGTAGCGTCATTTAATAGGATTATTAATACACGACCCAGTTAAAACAGTTTTGGAAGCCGTAAACGTATGTGTCAAATTACGACGCAATAAATACAAATTCACTATAAGCTAAAATGTACGAACGACTTATTCGGGTGCAGCGAGTCAGTATGGAAACGAACGAGCGCTGCAGTCACGAAAAACACTGCGGTATGCTATTACTGAGACTGCATAAGACCTGCAGAACATTTAGTCTCGATACTAAATTACTTAATTTAATTTTGATAATACGGTTCCTTCAAATTGGCGCTAGTTACTTTAGAAATATATTTTGTGTAAAGTTTTTGATGTGAAATACCTATTTTGGTGCGCCTTGGGGGTGACACCGACTCGTACGCCGTAACGGGAAATGGCATGATGCCTTCCTATACAGTCATACTCCCTCGTATGTTTACTTTCGTACGATCTATAGCCTGATATATATATATATATATATATATATATATATATATAGTGTAGACGAACCTGGGTATCATTTCTAAATATATATTTAAACAGATTTAAAAGCTAAAAATAACCAAAAATTAAAAAAAAATACCGCTTCTATTATAAAAGGCATTCATCACGGCCCAAATATTCCTGGTAGAAATGAAGATGGTTTCGTTAATCCTTTACGATTGTACTCACCCAAGTGAGCGTTGTACGTTGCGACTGAAATTTTAACGCCAATATTTATTCGAATTTTGGATACGAGTTCCATTGCAACAAAGCCGTACAATATTTAAGGAGGGATTTTTGTCGATATGAAGGATTGCATACCAATTTTTACGATTTTTTTCCTGAAACTATTATACTCATATTTTAAATTTCATACGCACTGTATAATTATAGAGCAATTACGATTTTTTTCATATGTATGCTGGTAATGACGGTAAATACGAGCGTCGAGAAGTTGCGAAGTGACTGACTCGTATTTAAAAAGATAATTTGAAACATAAATATTAATTAAAAACATCTACTTAACTGTTAATGTCACCATCAGGTTATATTTTACGTTAAATTTACGACAAAAAAGCTATCTTTTCGTTTACTGTTAATGCAAATCTCAGGTTCCTAGGCTGAATACCTGTGCTGCCAACAAAATGTTGTTTGGTTTTTCTGACAAGAGTTCTAAGTTTGGAAGTTGGCTATGTATACTATATGCGGCGATGCCTCGGTAAGCGCGTGAAGCCGTTTGTTGTTTGTGTGCCAAATTTCTGATGACATTATTATAAGGTATCACAAAATTTCATAATTAATAATAGCAGTCAGTAGAATATGTGGATCTAATTTGAACATTGTGAACACTCCGAAACATCCCGAAGAAGACTTCACTATTCCGTTTAAGAGCAGCGTGGTGGAATAAGTATATAAAAAGAGAGGAGGCCACGGTCCAGTGTGAAACCTTTACTAACTAAATAAAAATCTGATGATGGGTTTCAGTATATTAAATCGTGTAGATAGATATTGTGGGTTCAAAAAAGGACTATTCACTTGGTGGTACAGTTATGTGCAAGTTCGTCCGGGTAGGTACCACCAACTCATCAGATATTTTACCGCCAATCAGCAGTACTCATTATTGTCGAGTTCCGGTTTGAAGTGAGAGTAAGTCAGTGTAACTACAGGCATGAGGGACATGACATCTTAGTTCCTAAGGTTGGTGGCGTATTGGTGGTGTAAGGGGTGGTTAATATTTCGTACAGCGCCATTGTCTAGGGGCGGTGGTGACCATTTACCATCTGGTGGCTCAAATACTCGTCCAAACAGTAACATCAGAAAAAAATCATCTACAATACCCATTGCACGTGTCTTAATAAGTCAGTTGTCACTATATTTAGATATCAGTGAATAATTATTTTAGTATAAATAAAAAACGAGATCGATCGAAAATGGTAATAGCCTCGTCACGATAATGTGTCGGGTTTCAAAGTAATACCGCGTAATTCGATCAGCTTGCAAAATAATATTGGTTGTTTGCTTTGTACTGTACTGAACATATATTATAAAACTAGCCACCCGCCCTGGCTTCGCGAGTGAGCAATACTGATACTAAATATACAACAGTACGTCTTTATATACAATGTTCACAGCTTTTTTCATTAGACAATACAAACCGATGTGTCCCTGCGTTTTAAATCTGAAATATCTTCGAAAATATTTATTGAAATTACTTGCTGTAAAGAGTCATATTAGACTATATTAAATGCACAATGTATTTACGATACTTAATTGGATAAAGATTAATGCTGTATAGCTTGAAATCGCTTCATAAATAAGTATTTTTCGATTCCATTATTTTTCGTAAAAAGTAATGGATAAATAATCATCATGGACTTTTTTGTATGTAATATGTAAGCGCAAAAAAAGTGTTCATTTACGACATCACTTTAGAAACCTCTAAAATTATTATCAGTGTTTCTCTACTGTATTATGCATTTATTATACAAAAAAAACCTTCCTCTTGAATCACTCTATCTATTTAAAAAAAACCCACATAAAAATTCGTTGCGTAGTTTTAAAGATCTAAGCATACGCAGGGACAGACGGACAGCGGGAAGCGACTTTGTTTTATACTACGTAGTGATGTACAACGATGTTTTTCTTTTATACATTTGATTAGTAAGATTCTAATTATAGTTGGATATCAACTTTCATATATATAATAAACTTGTCTGGTTGTCTTGGTTTCGGTCTATTTATGTTTGAATAAATGGACTGTTTAATGGAAAAGTAGGTTTTGATTGATCTAAGGCATTGGCAAGTTCAATCATACTTCACCAGCATTAAGTAATAAATTTAGGAAGACAGACGAACAAACTAGCGGTATCACTGTAAATTTCGTTTCCTCGTAGATACCAGCGTTGTGAGAAGTACATCTAAATCCTTACGCCCCTTGTCACTGCAATTCTAAAACCAACACACGAGAGCTTAATTCAATATAGAAGCATTGAATTAATTGGTTGTTGTAAATCTGTCAAGAGTAGAAATCCTATCGTGCACTCGAATATGAACTATTGATTTTCGTCAGTAGAGTTTGTAATTGATGACTGGGTCGTGGGTAGTGCCCATGTAGACAGATATTAATAAAGTCCCTCGACTGACGGAGGCAATGTTATTAGAGTTGTTACAATATCATTCACTCAAAAATAACCCGAAAATAGTTAATTTAACGAATAAGCGTTTTTGAATCGTCGTTATTTCAATACTACCACCGTTTCGGAAAGCATCTCCCAGCGAGAAGAAACAACAAGAAACTATAGCATAGTTGCTCTTTTCAAATAAACAGATTTTCAATGCTGTTTTTTACAATAATTAGTGTCCTGTAATGGAACCCGAGCCTAAGTCCAGGCGTTTTTTTAAACAGTATTATTTTATTGAATAATAAGATTTATTTATTAATTTAGTCTTAATAAACTTTTTAAATTTAGTAAATGGTAAATTGATTATATTTCCCGGTATCTTATTATATATGCGTATACCATTGGCCAAAAACGTTCTCTGTACCGTATGCAAACGGAAAGTAGGGGTTACAAGTTTATTCCTATTTCTTATATTAATAGTAAGTATACAGCTTTTATGGAATACTTTTGTATATTCTTCTGTATAAACATTATATTATCATAAATATATTGTGAAGCAGCCGTTACACTACACCTATTTCTTTAAATTTTTCACGTAATGATTAAGTCAAAAACTATCGGCAATTGGTTTAATATTATTTATTTTCCATTTTATAATATAAACACTACTTATTTGAACGTCATTACCCGGTAGCCACGAACGAGCCAACGATAAAAATGTATTTTGTACTGCAATTCAAAGAAATCCAATTTTCTTTTAAGAATCTTTTAATTTAATTTATATGTAAATACTATCGTCGGGAACAGAACTCGAATAAGCGAATGAATTAAATTTATTGATTTACCTTTATCATTACGCCCAGATATAAATAACTTCCAATATAATTAATTCTCGGAACCATTACTTTGTAAGAATATTTAATGGGTTGTACTATCACAAACCTCGAATAAATATTATATCCAGAAGTACCAATATGACTCATAATAGATACTGTTTTTTAATACATTAATTAATTATATGAAATTTTATACACATTGGAGCACCGCAGGATTAAATTTCTTAAGAGATGAATCCTTACCCAACCGTGGGACTCGAATGGACTGCTACTTCACCTCACATTCAAAAGACCGTCAAAAGTCCTCTTAAGAGATTCTAAATAATTTGATCGTTACTAAAGCATTTATTGCAGATATAATATTCGTCAAACCTTGACTGCACGCTGCGCAAAGCCCCAATTACTCGCTCGAGATTATGTTAAACTGCCTCGCTAGCTTTGTCTGTTTGTTATGTATTAAATAAACGGATAGCTATTAAATATATCAATACGATACAGTGTAAATAGTGTTTATAGCGCACCCGTGAAATTAAACATCAAATACAGACAAAATATATCGCCGTATCGTTAAGGCAACGATCGCTTACAGGCAACCTTGAGGTAGATTACAGAAACAATAAAAGAGGTACGAATGTACAATATCATTAAGATCACATTGTCTATTTATCAAGCTTCTTTTTAAGTAAGACAATGATGGTACGGGGGCGAATAAAAAGGTCTTAAAAGTGCACATTGTATTATAAATAAATTATTTTTATGAGTTTCAGTGGAACGTTTAAATTATTTATCATATTTTAACAAATCAGGTACGGACGGAGGCTACGTTTCAGGTCCTTCATATCTTAACCTATGTGACGTCAAGTTATATCCGACATGGAAGCTATTCTTTCAACACGCACGAATCAAAAAGTAATATAATTATTAAAAATAATTATTCATCGATTTCTTTACCAAAACAATGGTTTTACTACTTATGAAAGATACCTTGTTTGAAACATAAATTTTTAAAACTTGAATTGTAATTAAATTAAATAAATGATTTATTGGCCATGGGCTGTTGGAGTTCAGCTCCAATTAATAAAGTCGATAAATAATTTAAGTAAATAATCTCTCGCTTAACAATACACGTTTGTTCGATATTTTTGGATTTGCAAAGAATAAAAATTATTTTGGACCAAACTTAATTGAACTAAGCTTAAATAGTTATATTAATTTTTTAAATTACTATATATCCAAAATATTTTTGTATTTTTAAATATTATCGGTTATTATTGGGATCCATAAATTTATCATGAAACTCATATATTGTAACATTCGTTACAAGTATTTGGTTTTGTCAATTACCAGCGTCTCAATAAATATACAACTGACGAAACTGATTTGGAATATAAATATTAAGTATGCTCGACTTGCATTGAATACACACAAACAAACAAAGTGCTTCATCTTACATATGAATATTATTAAGTAATAATTGTTTATTATAATTACCAACGACTATCACTCATCGTTATTTATTAAAGTCAATTTTGTTATATAATAATAATAATAATGTATTTATCGTGCACCTTAAATTTTCACTTTGAGTGATGTAGGTTTGGTGGTCTTGAAAATGTTTTACGGTCAAACCGGAATAAAATATACAAATAGAAAATATCTTCATACATTAGTCTGATTTAAAAAAGTAGTACGACACAAACGATTCTTTGATTATGAACTAAACTTAGTTCATTACGTGTGACCTGGCTTGAATGCGGTTAGTCTGATTAGTCTGACTATCGCTAATTTTGAAATAGAAATATAAAATATTTTTAAGCGAAACGGATATCAAATCATGTTTCGTTCAATACAAATAAAACATAAGATAATTTGATTGAATCCCTTGCGGAGGCTCCGACGCTGGCGACTGCTTAAATTTAATTACAAAAACGCTATTTGATATTAATGATTATTTAGATTTAATCAAAGTCATGAGCTAGCAACATTTTATTTTTGGCGAGGCGTCAACTGACAGTAAAACCAAAATATGTATTTAGCATTCGGCTTTAGACTGTGATGATGATGATCATAAATTTCATTACTTTGCTCAAAAATATAGTAAATTGTCGGCGATAAATTAAGAAAGTCGGCGTCGGAGAACGCGTGTAGTTCAGAGGCAACTCGTAACCACGACAAGCGAAACTGTTTCAATAACGGCCACACCGGTCGCGCCCCAACCTGAAAATAATAATATAAAATAAAATTTAATTCAAACGTAGAAAAAACTCATTGTATTGAAAAATACTTCTAAAGCCAATACTTATTACAAAGATTCGCAAGAGATAACAAGGCTTGGCACTATACGAGACCTTTGAGACACATCTCAAACGTTGTATCCAAAGGACTTAACATGCTAGGATTTGTACTTAGAAATAGCAAAGATTTTAAGATGCCATCTACAAAGATTAAATTATTTACATCGCTCGTTCGCCCCACCGAGAGATTAGAGAACGTATAACGTTTTCTCTATCATCTTTCTTTAAAAGGCAAATGGGCAAAAATCTTTCAAGTTAAAATTAAAGACTAGAGCACTTTTAGATGAACTCGCTCGCTTGTCGTGGGAAGATTATACATGCGTCAATTTACTCTTGTGATTTGTTAAAACTATTATTTTAATAGTTATTTGATTTTTGTTTTAAATTTTGAATTTCATTGTTTATGTTTAGTATGATTATTTTAATTTTATTTCACTTTGATTTGTATATAATGATTCTATTTTTATAATATTTTGCTTAGTCTAACTTAATTGTGTAAACTGTGGTTTCCTGTAATTGAAGGGACACACGTTTTAATTATGCTTAGGTGGCATTTTTTCACTCACGTTTCGAGTCTGTCTCTTGTTGGTAATCCGTTTTAAGTTTAAGTGTATAAAGTTTTTTTTTTGTTTTAGTTTAATACAGCAATTAGTAGTTTTTAGTTTAATACTATATTATACTTAAAAAGTATGTAAAAAAAAATTCTAAGACAGCAGAGTAACTGAAAGACACTAAATTAAAGGACTTTAAAATTCATACCGCCATATTTAACGTTGTTATGTTATGTTTAATAGACCCATAAGTTATTCTGCATAGTAGAAATGTATACACACTCATAAGCAATCATAATAATACGTATACGTATATATTTTTTTGATAGCCAGATGTTTCCCACTTCGAATATTTTACATAATTCGCGTAAAAGCCGAGTAGCAAGTTTTGAAACGGAAAGTTATCTTCGTGAGGAGCAAACACGAATATACTTTAAGCCTACATTAGCGCTGAATTTAACTTTTAATAATATTATTTCATTAGAGCACAACACGCCGTCCTTAATGATAATTCGCAGATTTAAATACATGTAAGCATGGCTTAAATCATTGTTTCTTTGATTATAATAATACTTGTGTAATATTATATTGTGATTGATAACATATTTATTTATCATTATATCATAAATAATACAATTAAATAAATATTCGAACAATATTAATTATTTTTTTATTTTTATATCTTTTACTTCGTATACAAAATTACCTGTTTTTAATTTGCGAGTAAAATTAACAAATTTAAATGAGGCTTCCTGTAAGCGACGCTTAGCGGATAAAAGGTTCCTTCCGTTTGCACTGCTACTACAAAAGGTTGTCAAATGCTCGGAAGAACTGTTTGGCTTTTTAAAAACGTTCACAATTAATATCCTTTTTTAAGCTTTTTTTCAAACACTCTATTGGCTTAATGAGGTAGCGTGAGTAATTAGCGTGAATGTTATTATATAATTATGTCATTGCCTGCGTGTGATTCCTTGTAATATTGAGAAGTAATATTGACGTAAACAGATCAAAACTGAGTGTAGAGATGTAAAAGTCACAGACCCAATCCAGACTTATATTAAGGGTTTTTATTTAACTTCTGTATAACTCTAAAAAAAATCCGAATATAAAATGAAGATCTCGAAAACAGTCTCAAATAATTGTGTATTTTCGGTTTTATAAAATAAATATTCGATACACTTGCTGGGCGTCGGCTAATGTACAGAGATCGGGAAATTGCTTTTTGCACTTACAATTTTATTGTATACATATTTATATTATACCAACAATACTATCTTTAAAATTAATTTCATTTATTCAGAATTAACTTATATTTACTTAATAATAGTAAAAAAACTACCACCGATTTGGAAAAAAATAACCTCAATTTTCTTTGTCAAAGTTTGTAACAGCTTGTAACTTGTAAGATAAAAACTAAATAGCCCAAAATTTATACCGTATCAGCTATATAATAAGCATATATAATGATTATATCATGCATATATAATGATGTGCGAGAGCTAACAATCAAAATCAAAATATTCTTAATGCAAGTGGGTTCATACAGACAATTTTGAATCGTCATATTACAGTGTAGAATTAAATTTTAATCACAGGTTCGGAAAGAAGGATTTACAGAGAAGAAGCGACGAGAAATACAAAAGAACAATAACGAGTCTCCATCGGTGAGTATAAAACAACAAGCATACTCTCTGTATGTCTGTTGTCGTCGATGTCTTATTGTATTTATTAAATTCTTAAAAGAAGCGACAGCGCTGCAACAGCGCTTTGTTTTCGTCCCCTCATATCGCGAAGCGGATGTTTGTATATTGTGTTGCGATACCAACGCTAATAATCCTCTATTAGGGTTTCCTGGCGCATGGAGGAACGCCACGTATTATGTAGGCGTCATATTTTATAAATATTTATTTACAAACAATATCAGTTAATGACGAATCATATTACGAATTACTTTAAAAAGTCTTGCGCGTGCAGCGCCTTACACGTGTATAATAGACGTGACAGTTCTTATAATATACAGTCTTCGTCTTGCCACGTTCTTAAAATATTACTCTCAATTTTCATCTACGTATCAATAATCACTTTTATCGTTTTACTTCAAAAATATGATATCTTTAGCTTCGTGATTGGATAAGCTTTAAATCTTACGCTTTAGTTTAAAGGAGACCTACTATGAGAGCCTATAATATTAGGTTCAATATCATAACTATAGGTCATTGACTTGAGATAACTTAAGTAGCAGTTTCCTCAACTACGTTAATTCAAGTTATCTTGTTTTTAACTATCAACAAGTGAACACTCAGACGAAGCTTGCTGTATGTAATGGAGCTGTTAACTTTAATGGCCGCTCAAATACTCTCATTTTAAGTCATGCAGTGAAAACGTAATTTGAGTTATTTTAAGGATGCATAGAATAAATACACGATGGGAAACGTCGAAATTAATTATTAAAATAATATAATTATAGAAAATAAATCAATAAATACCTACGGCGTAAAAAAAATATATCCTTCCGTATAGACATCCGTATCTCAAGAAATTAACAACACACAAAATAAATTACATTTTAAACGATGTTAACGTTCGCTGTAAAACAACAATACGCTGTATTTTAGTATTATGGTTCAAAGTGAGTGAGCCAGTGTAATAATAGGAATACAATACATATAAAATTGGCGCTTTTAGTACTGATTTGAATCACTTGCGGTTTATATTTGTGCACGTCTTTGTTTAATGTATATCTTAAATGAATTTAAATTTAATGTAAATTCAAATCTATTACATAAACATTATCTTAGACAGATTTCCTAAATGTAAATAGTGGTCTGTTGCAATATTAATTCTAAACAATCAGATTTTGGGTTGATTTTCCTTCTTACATTAATTGATTAACATGTATTTTGCATAATATAGAACCTATATTTAATGATATTGAATAAAGGCTATGAAAAGGTACGTAATATATAATTCAATGAACAGTTTTCATATGTTATTCAAATACTGGTTTTAATTTATTAATAACTTAGTACATGTTGATAAAAAAAAGAAAACAATGTTGTCGAGGGACCCGGTTGGAACGAAGTGCTTTTACTAAATAATGTATTAATTGACTGACACATTGAAATAAATTTACAACGTTTGAGAACGGTGACAAGTTCGGTGACAAGAAATAGAATTGTCATTAAAAATCTCGTGTGAATTGTAACAATAACAAAAAATAGGTTATTTTTTATATAATGTCGTATACAACAAACGGGACACACAGAAAGAGTAAGAGGAGTTAGTTAAATGCCAATATCAAACCTGCTTGAGTCGTTAATTTAATTCATTTCGATAGTACTTGGGTCTTTGGGTTACAGATATACTTCACAAATTTTCATCTTTATCTTTAAAAAGAGCCGTACGCGGATTATACGGACGGATTATATGTCTTTAATAAATTCGGTAAAGCTTTATAATGGTAAATCTCGACTCAAAAGTACTCAGGTAGAAGCCTATTTGAATACAAATGTTTTTAATTTAAATAAAACTTATCTGATTGTCAATTAGTGTGTACAGATGACTGCCAAAAGTTATTCGAAAATGTCTACTGTTTTGCGGTTGTTATGTTAATCCTTTACCCGCCGCACCTGCGATATATCACCGTGCGTGAGCTCTACGTCCGGAAATAAGGACAAGGCCGCTGGGCGGGATTATCGTCAAATAGAAGAGATTTACGATCTAAGTAGGAGCGCCATATGGCCACTGAGCTTTTAATAATTAATGTAATTGCACATTTATACTTTTAATATTAATAAACTTTTGGCTTATTCTTGATATTTTTTTTCGAGATTTCATAAATTATAATAACATTTAATTCAAGAACTGAATTATTAATTAGAGGTATAATCATTTTTGTAAAGTATAATTTCTTTATATTGCTCTTTGCAGTAAAATTGATATAGAATGCTGTGTCTTTTGTAATTCAATTAATTGTATTCGTTTTAGTATTTGTTCTCGTTTGTTTTTTCTTGTCGTGTGTGTGTTTTGACCTCATGTTATTGTCCTAACTGTATCGTTTATTTCGCACTTGGTGTTTCTCATAACAATAAAACAAATGTGTTTCCTTCATTAATTGCGCGGCGCGTTCGCACGTGTGCACCTAAACACGTTCACGTTCACGTTCAAGTGCTATATTTGATATGCTACTTATATCACACATACACTAATAAAATCACGTATTATCCGACGTATTCAACAAGCGTCATCATTTTTATATACGTATAGTCGGAGGAGCAATTGAGCCACCTGATGGTAAGTGGTCACCGCCGCCAACACACAATGGCGCTGTAAGAAATGTTAAGCCTTCCTTTCATCGCAAATGCGCCACAAACTTGGAAACTAAGATGTTATGTCCCATGTGCCTGTAGTTACTCTGCTTCTCTCAATAACGATTACTGCTGTTTGGTGGTAGAATGTCTGATAAATGGGTTTATACACAGCCCATAATTTACATACAAACACAATAAACACTCGCGCTTACAAACACAAACACACACACACACACACACACAAATATATACACTATTTATTCGGATCTGATTTTATTAAAAACCGGATGTAAATAATCCCTCCATTAGCTAAGTCCGACCAGCGCTAATCTTTTAGCGAATAATATCTCTCTCGCTCGTAATAAAAAAGCAAAGAATCAAAGACCACTCATTTATTCGTATTCAGCCTTTAATAGAAATCTCGATTGAAATGAGTCCCGACAATTAGCGGTTGTAAGCCGCCAGGGTCTGTTTTAATACTTAAGACCTCTTTGATTAATATATAATCGCGAAAGACCAATTAGTGAGTCGAAGACTAATATGTTTGTAATAACAACTTGCATATATATTTGTCACGTTGCTATTTAACATTTTTATATTCATGCACGAAATATCCGTTGCCAGACAACAACTTTATAGATTTCCTCCATAAAAGAACAAAATATTTCTCACTCACCAATTATAGCATAACAGTAACATTTTGTATTTCTACATGATATAGTGAGCCAGTGTAATTAATGACATTCATAACGTTGACGGTACCTAAGCATAGGGATTTAGTTTCTTAGGTCCCGTAATTGGCGGCGAATTGACAGGATTAATATATGGTCTATACTACAGCTACTTGTGTAGCCCCAGTGTGTACGGGCAGTGGGGAGCTCACCACCTGTCCACTAGTAGTATAAACAATAGTACATAATCAGCCTGTAAATTTCCCACTGCTGGGCTAAGGCCTCCTCTCCCGTTGAGGAGAAGGTATGGAGCATATTCCACCACGCTGCTCCAATGCGGGTTGGTGGAATACACATGTGGCAGAATTTCATTGAAATTACACACATGCAGGTTTCCTCACGATGTTTTCCTTCACCGCCGAGCACGAGATGAATTATAAACACAAATTAAGCACATGTAAATTCAGTGGTGCCTGCCTGGGTTTGAACCCGAAATCATCGGTTAAGATGCACGCGTTCTAACCACTGGGCCATCTCGGCTCTATACACAATAGTAGTGCATGTGTAATTTTTTACTTTGCCGTTTCATAGATTCAACTCAATTGTAAAGAGGGCGTATTATTCGATACAAGATTATACTGATGATAAAAAAGCGTGGAGTCAATGCTCGTTGACTTCCAGGCAGGAGACATAACATATATATATGTTTAATTGTATTTAACTAACATGACTGTATTTTTAGACGTTGAAAAAGAGTAACTACTGAGTTTCTTGCTAGAATCTACATTCCGAACCGATGGTAGATTTACTTAAATAGTTTGTTAAATAACGATTCAAAAGTGCTTGTAAAAGCCTACTTGAATAAAGTATATTTTGATTTAGATTTTTTGATTTTTCATACATTACAATTAATAAGCAATTTCTTTATGATATGATTGTATTAGAACGTTTTTAACAAAAAAGACACTGTATTGTATAAGGTGTCTATATCACTACAGAAAATACGCTACTAAAATGTTCTCAAATTGAATTCGTTCTACAAATCTCAATTTCGTTTAAAGTTTTAAAAATAATAATAACACAATATCGGCAAGTTTCAAAACATATATTATAAAGGATCAGCAATATCGCTGTGGCTGAACTCTGTCGTCTGCAGTCAGCTGTCAGTCTCTCGTAACTGAATCGGAGTCTAAATAAACTGCCTCTTTTTGATACATTTAGACCGAGCAGAGGCTTATCGTAAGTTTCTAGAGTCAATGATTTATTGAATTTGTACTAACTTGATTGATATTTGGTACTTGAAGAAGTCAAGTTGCGTGTAAGGGGTATATGCTACGTACATATATATATATATAGATAGAAAACCTTTATTAATTAAGAATTGTTTTATACAGATATGTACAGCGAATAGATGGAGTGGCTACTAAATAGTAAGCAGTCTGCTTAAAGTAGGATTTCTTCATCCTGATATACAACTATTAGTAAATCCACCGATTAACTATAAATACATCAATACGTCTTTTGAGCTGTTTGAACCGGCTTAAATGTAATGGTAAAATATGTATCGTACGGTAAGCTGAATATATTCAGTAGCCAACCTTGGGAACTCAAACTTCAAGTCCTTATTGTGCCCGTAGTTACACTGCCTCACTTCTTCAAACCAGAACGCAATCCTAAATATTGCTCTTTTAGCGATAAAATATAATACGATGGCTTGCATAAGCCCTTACTACCAAGCAAAATTATGTATTATTATTATATTATTATAGTGTAATAACTTGGCGATGGCGTGTGTATACTGTTCGGGTGTAAAACCACCAAAGAGCGCGGCGCAGCGCGGCGCAACTTCGATAAGAGGAGCAGTAAATCCCGCTTATGAAAATGGCATTGTGCTGCGAGAGTTTTGTTGGTGGATACTTTATCTATTACGATACATATTTCTAAACATCGCTTTATATTGAGCGAGATGCTGCTACGACGTCATTTGCGAGTGTTTTATAAGGAAAAATAATTTTCCATATTCGTGGAATATCTCACTTTGTTGCACGAGATTGAATTTAACTTTGCTTATTTTTCAAGGTAGTAAAAATTTAAAATATTTGACATCTAAAACAAAACATGCTACAATATTATTGTGATATTAATTACAGTTATATATTATGTGCTATTAAATCTTAATGCGTAAAACAGGCTTACATAAATTTGATCTAATTCAATCTTTATATTGTCTAGTGTCGTTTCGTTTCAGCTTCAGGACTAACAATTTTCTTGATCACGCTGTTCTCTTATAAATCATCAATCATTTTTCAATAAATATACAACATATTAACATACTATATAATATATGTAGATTTTCTAAAACTATAACAATATGAAAGTTCCGCATCAATCACAATAATAATAAGAAAAAGTTTATTTGTGACACGAATATTTTACAATTAAAAATAAATCTCATATAAAATAGACAAAGTATATATTAAAAAATCTTAACTAAAAATTACAATAAAGAGAAAAGAATTGAGTTGTACCTAACCCATAAATAAACTTTACCAAAGTTAGTTTGAACGAGATTTTTTACCAGTAAGACTTTGAAAAAAAAAATTGAGAACATTCCCGATCCGTTGAAAATAGTTTCCAGTAGATCTTATATAAGAGATTCTCAAACTTAGAATTTAAAAGCGTTAAAGTTACTTAATTTTATTTTCTAAAGGGTATCGAGCAGTAAAAAGATGAGCTTTGTACAGAAATCGATCTAGCGTTTTTATTATGCATTTCACCAAGTAGAACTTGTAATTATTTCTTCAAGAATAATTGCTGAATAGTAAAATATAACAGAATCCACATATCTTAACCCCACGAGAGTTGTAAGTAAATAGAAGTGGTAGCATAATAACGTAACGTAACGTAACGTAACGTAACGTACATACACATAACGTCTGTGGGCAGTGGTGACAGCTTACCACGCTACATATGACATAAATAAGTCATTGTTGTTATTCTTTTGTATTTTTATTGCCATTTATCCGATGGGCGATTCGAGATTTGTGTCTCGTAAAATATTATATCCTTAATCATAAAAGGCGTAAAACTATGTCATAAATAATAAGCATTTTTATATAAAGATTTTTTCTAAGAATGTAGTCTCTTTGAATGTAGTTATTGCATTGATTTTACAATTTTTTGTAGTTTCTTCTCTTCTTGGCTACGAAGACGATCTCATCGTCTATTTACGATTTTATTACATTTTTATTCCTCCTGTTAAACTAATGTTTTTTCTACACACACTGTTGCTCCGGACTCATGGGACATGAAGTCAAAATGAGAAACAGTCTTTAAAAACTATGTTAATTTTAAGTTGAATTTTTTTCAGGTCTTTCTATTAAATATTTGTATTTCTGAAAGAATATTATACACAATTCAGATTTTATGTATATTGCAAACAAAAGAGCTGTCTTTTTCGTATCTCCTCGCGACAATAGCATTATTTTTTAATCCATTAAAACTATCTGATATTTTGTAAATCGTCATCCAGTATTTTTACTATAATTAAGAAAATTTCAAGATTTTCCTCATTTGTAATAATCATAACCTTTTAAAAAGATATACATTATGTTATACCTTGAATGCATTATGTTGTAAAATAAAGATAAACTTGAATTAAATTTCCTGTTACGACTTAATTAATTCGTAGACCTGGTTATGGGAAAATAGCGGTGTGTTTGAAGTTAAAATACTTATTTATCCGGTGCAATGTTATATTGATGCGCCACCAACCGTGGAAACTAAAATGTTATGTCTCTCGTGCCTGAACTTACACTGGCTCACTCACTATTCAAACCGGAACACACCAATACTAAGAATAAGTATTACTACTTGGCAGTTGTATATGTAATATGTCGAGCACTACATAACTTTAACTTAATGCATTGAACTATATCGATTATTTCACTACGATTAAATTAGTAAAATTGTAAAATAAAATCTGAACCAAACAGTGATTCTCAAGAGCATCCAAGCAGACAGAGACGCAAGATGTAAATCATTGCATTCAATGTCAATTACTTTATTCATATTTATGTTTAAAGATCTGTATTCTCATTCTCAATAAGACTAAAGCAGAATTGCTTACTCGAGTAAATATACTAAGACTTTCAACAGCTTATACATCCAACTTTCCACAAGCGCTCTCCCGCCGAACATATTCGCCTGCTAAGAAGCAATTCCTCAAAATTTAATAATGTTGTCAGATTAATTATAACCTCGTAGGCGACAGATACATTATTAGTAGAATTACATTAGCATTTAACAACGAAACAGTCCACGAGTACTTCATATTGCGTTAAGCCGAAATTACATTCACCGGTTCACTGTCTCCAATATATATACATATTATGTATCTTTGTATTCAAAGCTTAGACGTTACAAAGCATTTGTAAATAGCTATCCCGAGAGTGATAAACAACTCCTAATGCCACTTAACCCTTAAATGTCGAGGGGCCACTGCTGTACTTTAAAGTCTAGTATTGAAGACGAATATACTTCGTGGCAAATAGCCTTAGCTAAATAATTTAGATATCAGCGATATGAATCACCATAATTATTTAAGTAAAAAACGCCTTCAGACAACAAAAAAATAATGCAACCTATTTACGAGTTTCAAAAAATATTTGTTTTATATTCTAATGTAAAAACCCTCGAGCGAATAAAAAGCGCAAAGTACCTTAAAATTTGAAGCATGCGAAAGTAGAGCAAAACAAATTTCAAGCGGCGCAGCTCCGCGTTCCGAGCGCTCTCCTCTAGTGAATAGCGTTAGCGACCTATAGAGGCTTAGAATTATTTTTCTAACCTCTATACAATTGTTACTGACCAACTGGCTGACGTTTGTGATGTTACGATCTCTGAATAACTTAAGATTCTATTATTATTGCTTTACTTGATGTATTTAAACTGAGTGCAACAATTGTTGGATCACAAATATAACTATATTTCAATCATTATTCAGTAAATATTGAAGTTTAAATTAAAATAAACTTTATTTTTAGAGAGGTTTGTATCGCACGTTGGTCACATAAATACAAAAGTACTACCCTTTTGAAACGTAGAGCATCTACGTTTATCAAGCAAAACCGGCAAGAAACTTAGTATTCTCATTTTCAGCGATCAAATATCATTCGGATTAACCTTCTAATAATCGTCTAATTAACTAGATATTATTATCTAGTTATTATATTAAAATAGCGACTCGTTTTGCTTGCGGATGATTGAATTATATACAAGACGTAATTCAAAAGCGTCGCTGTTAAACTTCTCGTAAGTTATGAACTCGCAGACATGAGACGAAACAACTAACAGAAGCAATTTAACGGCTCGCACGGTCGATGAATGATTACTAGTACAATAAAGATTAGTAAATGTTGGCATCGGGAGAGAAACAATTGGAAATCCATTAGAATCGAATCATTTTTGCTTTCTACTTACTTCAAAGGTTCAGTTATGGATAAGACATGAAAATCACACAAGATTTTACAATATCTTACAGTATATACACAAATATCTGTGACACAAATATGAAGTCCCACAAAGACCAACAAAGTCACATGTGTAGCAGTCTCTACGAATATTTGCGAAAACTTGAAACGCCTCTTAGCGTTACTTGGCCCCCTATTTATGCGAAACCACGGAAACGTAATAATAATACATCTTATTTCGACTTCAACCACGCTGTATACATTTTTTTTATTTATTGCAATGTGAATTTTTTTATTCGAAGCTGGTTTAATTGGGACAGCTAAGCCTATGCTGTATGCAAATATGTGTAGCTGTTTTCATCATCAGCCCTTTTCTAATGAGTTTAAACTGTGAAATTTATTAGGGATGTAAATTAAATTAAACATAAAAGGAAACGAAGCGGTACTTCAAGGAATTTAACCAATGATATATTTTAGTTAAGATCAAGTTGTTTATCCATTAGGACAATGGTACATCTCATAATCCTTTCGCAAGTAAATAAGCCTTTTCTCAGAGAATAGAATATTTACGACGAGTTAATTACTTACTTTTCAGAACAGAAGTGTTTTAGTGAAGAAAAGGGAAGGCAATCTTTATTGTTCTTTAAAAATTAGGTCTCCGTTAATATTTACTGCGCCGCGTGCTGTACAAAGCTATTCGCTCGCCGGAGCCAGCTGTAATATATGATCATACATTACACGCTTTGTTCTTAACAGAATATGTCTACTTAAATGATGAAATTAGAGTAAATGCCGAGCCAGAGTAGAGTACATTTCAGGCATAAATAAGTGATATTTGAATATTATTTTCAATTGACTACAAAAAAATAAAGGGGTACTCAATATAATGTATTTTTCAATGCTTGTTACCTCAGAACTGCGTTATTTATGAACCAATTTGGAACATATTTTTTTTGTTTGGACATACTTCCCATTTGGCCCCGAGATAAAATACCACCCCATAGATTGAAGAAATATGGCAGTAAATTATTTATGGGCACGATATATAATTGTTTTTTCAGAGTAATATTGAGTTCGGTATTTCCTTTCTATTTGCGAATTTTATGTTGCCATTTCGAGGCTTATGTATTTATTAAATAATAAGGAATTTCAATATAAGTAAATAAAGTTCAAAAAAATATACACTTTTAAAAGATATTGTTTAAACTTACAATTACTGAACGACACAACTTACACTAAAATAGTGTCGATAGTATTCATTGAATTTAGTTAATAAAACTTTATTTTGTATCACGTTAACAAAGAGGTGGTATATAATAATAATGATGTAATAAAATACCTGATTCATTTTGATAATGATATTATTTAATTGTACTATTATATTTAAAAAAAAAAGTGGGAATTGAGGAAGATGAAGAAAACGGTTTTGTTTATACAACTGTTTATTACAAGTTGCAAGTTTCTAAATATATTGATAGGTTATCGTCATAGTTGTTACAAATGCAGATCTTAATATAATTTTACAGTTCCTCAATTTAGTTACAGTTTTTGAGATATTTTATAACTAAAATTTATGGCAGCTAGACTCAGCGTGGGTCACTTGGGATAAAAGAACGTTTTGAAAAATGAATGTATTATAATTTAGAATAATTTATCTTATTTAAAATTAATACTTAGGCGCCACTGACGATTCAATTATTTTATATTTCATAATTTAGAACACCGTTCGCCAGGCCGGTGTAAACTAAGTTTGTATAAAAATGAAAGAGGGTACATCACCAAATTTCCAGTTACACGTGGATAATGCAAATATTTAAGGGAACCGGCGTGCCATCCTTGGAGTAACACCAGCAGCTATCTGGACACACTCAACCATCGTGGTGGATAAAAAAAAAACTTCTGCAATACGAAATATACAGGTTTAATAATTATGTATATAACCAAACGATAAATACCTTTATCGAGGGATGTAAGCATGAATTTACCTACTTACTTTAAATGACGATTTCAACTCAAAAATTACTGCAAGCCACAAATTCAAATCTCAAATCTCCGAAATTTCCTACAAATACTAACCTTTATATTGGATGACAGCTAATAAATTTATCTGAAACGATGCAAAATGATCCAAACGAATACAGCAAACGAATTAGATAATAAAATCTAATTGTAATAATTATTTCACTGAACCCTTAAAATAAACGTAATTTATTTTATTATTTAAATTTTAAGAAAATGGCAACACCGATATATGGGTAGTAGGAAATGGGTTAACGGCACAGGTTCAAGCGAATCGACACTTTAATGACGTTTTATATAATTATTAAAAAGTTTAAATTATATAAATAATTTTAACTGTATATTATAAATGTGTATTATATTGTATAATTTTATAATCAATTAATTATATTTCTCTCGTTTTAGTCGGTCTCAACCGCTTGAACAACAACGGCTGGCCTTAACTCAAGTGTCTGTTCTCTCGGACCACGTGATGTATTTAAATCTATAAACACAATTTTTAGATACATTTTGCACAAGCCTGTCTGAATAGATACCACCACATTACATATTCCACCGCCAAACTACAATACACATTGTTGTTTTCCGTTGTAGAGTGAGTCAGTGTTACTACAGGCAGAAGGGACATAACGCCCTAGTTTCTACAGTTGGTGGCGCATTGGTGTTGTATGAAACGGTGAATATATTTTAAGGCACCAATATCTTTGGGCGATGGTGAAAACTTATCATCAGGTGGTAAATTAGCTCGTATACCTAACTTAACTATTGTGTAAAAAAACCGGTGACTACTGCATAATCCACAGCCGCATTACACGAGTGCTAGAGCCTCACAAGCGCACGTTCGCCCCGTAGATAGTAGATATGAGCCAGCAGATGTTTTCTATTGCATATTAAAACTCAAAAAATTTAAATTCGTTCCAAAAAGTATTCATTTCACACTTACGTGTAGAATTCGTAATATGTTTTATATGAAATGTTTCATTATTATTTTACAAAAACGTGATTCGATTGGGAAATAAAGCACGAGCAATGCAAACCAAGCACACCCGATGGAAATAAAACTTTGCATCCGATACGTTTCACATAAAAACGCTGCGCACAAATTTACAATCAATTCTAAATTTACAATTAAAATGCTTGTTGCATTCAGCATGATTATATAAGTAGAATTAAGCTAAATGAACATAATACCTGTTTGCAACGCAATCACAAGTAACTGCACGCTGACGACCGCAGCCAGCCGACCGAGAGTCACGTGACACTCGAAACTTGAAACTTTCGATGACGTGCGCCGAATACTCGTTAACTTTTGTAATGATAGCATATTTGAACGATAGAAAATATATTTATTAATAATAATTATACGTTACTGAGTTAAATATATATTGTAACGTATTTACGAATTAAATTCATGAAGATCATGTTTCTCAAATGCGAATATTAACGTACAGCGTTAATACACATTACCATTCCTGATCACCAGTGAGTCTGCTTGTTTACATTGAATAAAATTAATGTGAAAATATATTTCTAAGAGATTTCCACCGCAACGATAAACGCCTATTCTAAATAGAAATCAACACTCAACTAGGCTGACGATCGTATACGCAGAAACACGTGAATCTTGATAGAGGAATGCATATTCAAACTCGAAGCAAGCAGTACTGAATTTTTATGTGCTCATATTGTGCAATTATTTAGCTTGGGCTCGGTGATAAAGGAAAACAGTAAAGAAACATATTCGAAGCATAGTAAAACAAGTTCCAAACCTTCATCCTAGAGGAAAAGAGTTACTTTATTTACTTTTACTGATTGATTTGTCTATAGCGTAACAGAGTGGCATAATAAGATCCTATAATCTATTCATCGAATGCATTTATAGATGGAACTATTATTTTACTATAATTACGTTTGCTACCTATCACATAAAAGAAACGAAATGTTCCAGAAAACAGTTTTACATTCTCATCAACATTTTTATTACAATTAATGTAAAGTAAAGTAGCTTAGTCAGATTGAAACTCGAGTAAGAACCAAAAGTTACTTCCTGTTCGCCGAGAACAAGGATTAATGTTCGAAGAAACGTTTGAGAACTTCCAACTTCCTGATGTAAGTTTCACTTCACAGTTAAGTTGTTGATTGCATCGTCAGCTTATTAGACGCGTGTTAAACGGAAAGAGTCTGCATTCATTGGAATTCAGTGAGTTATTTCGAATAAAAATTAAATTGTATAATTGGCATTTTTTCAATTTTAGAGTAATCTATTAAACTACATCTTTAATATAAAAACTATTTTAATATTTCCATATATTTTTGTTTCTAATACGCCAGATACGTGGATTTCCAAATGGGCCACTTGATGATGAGTGGTCCTCATCACCCGTAAACATTGACACTGAAAAAACTATTATTATTATTTACATCACCCATATGCCTAACCTTCGGAACTAATAAATAACTTGTACTACTACACTGACTTACTCAACTTCAAACGGAACAAAAAAATATGAAGTATTTGCTTAACGGTAGAATAAGTGCTGATTGCGTGGTACCTACTCAAAGGCGCTCGAGCAAAGCCTTACCACCAAATTCCCATTTCCATATTTCTTTTCATAGATTCTTAGTCGTATTTCTTTTCATAGATTTGGGCACCTTGAAAACATAGATACAGATTACAATAAAATAACCACGAGCATGAATCCCTTCTCCCCATACCTCGTTACCACGTTAGCCCGCAATCCAAAGATTACCTTTTATCTCTTTTGTGTGGATTGACATTTTATTTCCATTCACGACGTTCCGGATCTATAATTTAATTTCAACAAAGAGCGTTTTCAGACATGTTGCGTGACTGTAGTACAGATGAAATATACAATTTGTATTATATAAAATGGCGTTAGTGGGAACTAATGTCGTGACTACATAACGGTATTGTTGAGAGGGAATAGTCCTGATCGTACAACTTTGGTAGCGTTAAGGCGAATCAAAGAATGTTATTTTTTTTTTATGCTCAACAAACTAAGTAACCGTACCTTGTTTATTTTATTTTATTTGCGAACAAGCTTTTCGTAATAAAAAATAACATAGCTATTGTAACTGTAATACTATAAATATCGAATTCCTTACATTGCATTATTTTTCTATTTCCAGGGCTTATCTATGAAGTTTTTAATTATGTTATCTTTATCGACAAGAGGATAATAGATGAACATTGAGAAACAAATAACATCTCGGATCTCGGCTTCAACGGTTGGAGGAATATTGGGGATGGTCGATTACCATCAAATTTGATTTAGACCATTAGGCAAATTTTCCTTACGCCTACTGACATAAAAATAAAAATAAAATGGGAACATAGAACATTAGAGATTAGAGGATTCCAAAGTAAGGCATATTCGTTTTTAGATGAGGAAAAGATAATTCCCGTGATGTAAGAGCTGAAATGAGTTAATCTGCGGGCTTATTAATACCTAGCCAGGTTTGTTTGATATTAGAAAGTTGGACGCTTTTCTCGTATCTATTATCCTGGCCTGATATTTCATTGTGATTTATTAGTTTGACCAGCTTCATGTTCGATAAAATCAAAGGCCTCCAATAAATCATGGCATATGTTCATGTCACACTATGGCATCTTTTAATGGTTGTCAGACGACATCATTTTTGTGTTTTTAATATAATATTTAATATAAATAATTATACAGAGTAACCATATAATTAAATATTGAATGAGCTATATAAAACTACATTTCAGGGCCATTTAGACTTGAGTATAACTAACATAAAATTTGATTCTAACTCTTATATATTATTATACATCAGAGATCTATTCACTCACGAAGACGCGCCCCTCGACGCTAAATTATCGGCGTGCATGAGTATGAGGGACGCTCGAGCTTAAAAATGTTTTAGTGTGCGTGAGATGACAAATGTAAGACTAAAGACTGCAAGATAAAGTCTTATTATATTGTAATTTAAATAATTCCTTACGTCGTTAAAGAGCCACCATTTGATGATTTTATTTCCCTTGTACATACACTGGCTCACTCATCCTTCAAACTGGAACACAATCAAACCAAATACTGCTGCTGAAGATAGAATATATGACGAGTGGGTGGTACCTACAGAGATGGGCTTGCATTAAGCCTTATTCCAAAGTAAACAATACACACATACACAAACTCATACCGGAGCTGGATCGTACAACTGAATTGAAACCCGGTTCTAATCAACCTTTTCATTTAATTTCTGTAAGTCCATTTGTACTGCAGATAAACTAAAAAAAAAGAAATTTATTTTAAATTGTCGCCTTAAAAAAATATTATTTTATTAATTTTAAGCGGCCTCAAGGGAGATTAGACAACTACGCAAGACATATTATAGCACACAGGTGCACACTCTAGACATGACTAGAAATAGCGAAACAACTGAGCGTTTTATTGAGAAAAAACACTTAAATATACAATAACTTCCTTCGGCCTACTTGGCGTAAATAAATGGCGTATATAAAGCCACTAGACTAACGAGGAATTTAAAGAAAGGACCAGAATTTATAAAAATCATTACATCATTAAAAATCCTCTATGTATGTGACGGGCAAGCCCTCTTTACCCGTTAAGCAGTGGGATTTAAAGATAGTTCTGATACACTCCACTGAACGTATGATGATGTATGTCTCTGAGTTTGTAAAATTCAAACAGCTTACTTTAGTAAGTTTTTTTTCTTCGCGGACTTGAATATTAAACGTAAAATAGATATTTAAGGACTCAGAGGATTTATAAGCTTTAACTAGGATCCGAGTGTGCTAAATTGTTGGCTTCTGGAAATTCGAGAAATATTGGGCATTTTGCATCAGTTTATCTTTGAATGTATATATATATTTGCGGAAAAAAAATTAAACTTACTCATTGTTTTACTTAATCCCATTTACAAACGTTTCTTGCGCCTTTTTGTGTATATAACGTTATTCCGTTGATAAAATTTTGAATCAGAATATAACAAACAAGGCATTGTTAAATATTCGCACCACGTACTAAAATAAAATGTGTCAGCGGTTCGCATAAAAATATTAAATAGAATTAAACTAAATGGTTTTCATCGTCGCGTAGTTCTGCGATCCCGTACTCTGAGTACATTATACAATACATTAGAATATTTTACAACGTAGTTTATTTATTTGGCACAACGATGGAGGGGAATGATGATAGTGACTGCGGACTCATTACATGATTACTTTCCTATCTATTTCAATCTAACCGTCATATTTAAATAGCACACTTCTGAGATACTGAATGAATTGTAATATTAATATGGCTGTAGCCTTACACGAAGAATAACATAGTTTAGCTTCATTTTTTACTATATATATAATTTGATTGAATAAAGGAATTGTATTCTTAATAATATAATAACGTTTTATATATTAGTATATAAATGTTACGTATGGACATTAAGACTGTTATTTGAATGTAATACAAGTTAACAGATATTATGGCTTTGTTATATTTACTCAAATAATGTAAATTACAAAACGACAATGTAAATAAAATGATCGCAAACGAGAACCAAACGCAACGGCTGCGGATAACCTCACATATTGAATTAAACTTATCCTATAACAAAGTTTTTATACCGTTCAAACAATTTATTGACCGTAAAAAAGTTTTGCTATAACACCAGGTACACACACATTGCTTAAAAAACACCGTCAAGAGCTATTTAACTAACATTGATGATGATATTCTCCTGACTTCTATTCTTTTATCAGCCATAACAACAATTCTAAACGTAGAATCCAGGTGTGCCGAAGATACACAGGCCCTCTATTCCTTTACTTTCAAAATCCAAAAAGATACCGTTTGTCCTCCACTCGAACTCTATCTGGTCGTCTCGAGTCCTTTGATTTACACTGTTTCTGAGGTACGGTAGTGTAATCACTGCCACCCTCCAAACTCCGAAGTGCTACTGACATATTTTTGACAGAAAACTACAATAATATTATATATAGCCTAACAGAAGATTTTATCCTACGACATCGAGATATTCTGCAGCTTTATACTACTAAACCAACGAATCAGTTGAATCAATATATTATTGTAGCCAATCACACAAGGATAAATCACAAGGTTATAATAAACGAATATATGGATATGACTCTTAATTTTATAGGAATTGTCTTTGTCCGTATCTTCCAATTAGGTCCGAGTGAACAATATCCTCAGTCGCCTTTCGTTTATTAACGAGCAAAGGACGATATCCGAGTCCATTTACTAGACTGCTATTCAGCTTTGCCTGTAATGGACCTCTCAGTTCAAATGAAACTGCGATTAACGATAATAAGCCGTCCCTACTTCTCTTGTCTACTTAACAATTGAAGAATAACCGTTATATCCAAAATGGTTTTATTCAAATATCATATTTATTTAGCTGTACTTTATAAATTTCTACGTCATATTTGTTATTCTATACGTTTTATTATTATTAAGTACACACACAATGCAAATGATATGCTATAAATATATATACAATAAATAGATAATGATAAAATAGTTTAATATCTTTTCTCCGCTGTTGATTACGACAGTTTTTACGAGCGCTGTGTTATAAAAAAATAACAAACGAACACAAGTAGGTACAAATTCTCATGAACCTTGTAATGAAGCTTCAAACTAATTAGTAGATATTTAGTTAATGGAAAATATTCAAATTGAAGTATTCAGGCTTTGAATACGAATAATGATCTGAAAAAGAAACTCACCACTGATGTTTGTGATTGAAAGCGATCGAGGGCGCAATAACTATCCCAAACTAAACACAAATCGTCCTTCAATCAAGTAATCAATCAATTACGTCGGCCGTCGGGAGCGGCAGATTAACGCGGTTCAGCCATTACTGTATGTCCATTAATTGTTAAGCTATCATTAGTTCTAGACATCAATGCCGTAATATTGCGCTGTCGTTTCGAAGAATTCGCTCACCGCCGCCTCAGCAGTTTGTGTTGATTCCGTTGGTGTGTATGATTGAGCCAGTGGAATAACAAACCCAAGGGATATGATGACGATGACAATGATACTTATGATCTCCCGCAGACCCATTCTCGTCACGGTGGCCATTCTTAACAGTGATTGGCAAACTTCGCAGCGGATTACGGTGTATAAGCATTTGCGCTAGTGTAATTATATATTCCCTTACTCTCAAACATAATGGCGTCAATGACGATAATCTGGCACAACCGGCGAGAGTTACGTGCTTTCCGAGGCACGAGAGATTAATACCAATTCATATTCTTCGGGTTAAATCTGAGATTTTTATTTTTCACTTTATACTTAATACACGTACTTTTCATTGGCCTGACCATGGAATAAGAACCGCCGACTTCTAGTGTCTGGAGCCCTATAAACTACTAGACCAACGAAGTAGTCAAAATCTCAAAATCCATAATATATAATGCTGATCTATTAATCTATAACTGTACATTTAAATGGAATATTTTTAAAAGTAACTTCTAAGATCCAATAAGAATACGCTCCAGCCGTATTCTAACTTCACGCTCATACATTTCAAGTAATTCGAGTGTCGACAAATATGAGATACAACCACGTCCTCGAGGCGACAGTGATTTATGTTTTCACCTCGTGATTACACTCGAGTGAGATTCACAAAATGAGCTTTTTAAAGCGGAAGTTAATATTTATTCAGTGATGAGAAAACACAAATATCATACATAATGTGGCGAATGTGACAAACTGAACGAAGTAATTGCCGTGCAAAATAAATTTATGTAGATGTAACATCTTCACATAGTATAAAACAAAGTCGCTTTCTCTGTCCCTTTGTATGCTTAAATCTTTAAAACTACGCAACGGATTTTGATGCGGTTTTTTTTTTAATAGATAGAGTGATTCGAGAGGAAGGTTTTTGTATATAATACATAGACAATATAGCTAAGTAACACTGATAATTTTAAAAGTTTCTAATGTGATGTCGTAAATTTATACATTTTTTGCGCTTACATTGTAAACGCTGGCTGAACACTATGAGATAGATCAAAATAATGTACTACAGAATTGTACACCTCAAAAATTTCAGATTTAAAAATTGCAGAACGTAGCGTTTGCGGTGGTACTGGCGGGCCGGGGCGGCGGGAGCGTGCTATAGGAGCGTCGGAGGCCGCGGTTCTCCCTGTAACACTTTGAATTTAGCAGCGATCGGACGCGGTTATTATCGGAGCGAGGGAAATAACAATCCATACTTCCATACTAATATTATAAATGCGAAAGTAACTTTGTCTGTCTGTCTCGCTTTCACGCCAAAACTACTGAACCGATTTAAATGAAATTTGGTACACAAATAGTCTAGAGCCTGAGAAAGGACATAGGACTACTTTTTATTTGGAAAAAAGTGCTGTAAAGGGTTGAAAAGGGGGATGAAAGGTTATAAGTTGTTGAAAGTATTGTCATGTTTAGAATTTTTAGAACTAGAAGCATAAAACTTATATTTTAGGCTGTACACTTATAAAATAACATATCATGACACCCACTCAGGAGGGAATTTTGGATATTTTACCCCTAAATGGGTGAAATAGGGGTTGAACGTTCGTATGGATTTTTTTAAGTTAGAAACATAAAACTTTATTTTTGTGATACTGATCAAAAATGAGTAGATACGTATTTAAGCGTTTCTTGATATTTTAGGCCTAAAGGGAAAAATAGGTGTTAACATTTCGTATTCAGGTTAGTCTGGAAGTCTGTCATTTTGAGGTTAGAAGGTCGAAATTTTATTTTTGGGCTACCGATTAAAAATTAGTTGATTCGCATTTTTTTGGTACACAAAGGGGTATTACATTAACGTAACATTTTAAGTTAATTTGTAAATATATTCATATTATACGCGGGCAACGCCGCGGGTAACAGCTAGTAATTATATAATATACATTTCATTTGGAAACTGTATTTGTATAGATTAAGACACTCTCACATTCCGAAACGAACAATTACAAGGCTGCAGGTATTGTAAGGCGCGTGTTCGAATTTTTGGTCAGACCAACAAAACATGGTTCTATTGCGTGTTTATACACACTACGTTCAGTTGGCAAATCTAACTATAGTTGTAAGGTCAATAAATCCTTCTTCGGGCAAGGTATTCGATTAATAAATTCAAATCTTATGTAAAAAATCATATTATATTAAATACAAGATTATATACATGATAAAAAAGCGTGGAGTTAATACTTGTTGAATTCCAAGCAGGATACACATTTGTAATTGTATTTAACTAACATAACTTTGTATTTTTAAATGTTGAAAAAGTGTAACTACTTAGTTTCGTGCCGGTTCTTCTCGGTAGAATCTACATTCCGAACCGATGGTAGCTTCACTTAATACAGTTTGTAAAATGACGTATATATATGAATCTTGTTTGAAATTGTAGTCTTTTTCGCAGAAGCTTGTTTGCAATACAAATAGTATTGAAATAGTGGCACCGCGTTTGCGTTGGAATTATACGAATGTACGCCGTCGATTATTTTATTACACATGAGGCGCGGACGAGGTCTATTTGCTGTTGAGATTAATAGTGTTCTAGTTCACTGCAGATGGATATTGCTGTGTTCGAAGCAAATACTATGTATTTTCTATACATTTAGATATAATATCCAATATATGTTTTTTTTTTTTTTATTTTACTTGGTGGTATGAATTTGTGCAAGCCCGTCTGGGTAGGTACCACCCACTCATCAAATATTCTACCGCCAAGTAGCAGTACTCAGTATTGTTGTGTTTCGGTTTGAAGGGTGAGTGAGCCAGTGTAACGACAGGCACAAAGGACATAACATCTTAGTTCCCAAGGTTGTATGTAAGACATGGTTAATATTTCTTACAGCGCCGTTGTCTATGGGCGGTGGTGACCACTTACCATCGGGTGGCCCATTTGCTCCTCCACATACAGATATCATAAAAAAAAAAAAATTAGGCGATATATTTAACTTCTCATACAAATATGAAATGAGATGACTGACACACATCGCACAACCTCAATCGGTAGGTCTGACGGGATGAAATTTTGCACTGAAATTCCTTATCAAAAGTACTCACCTCGAGCACTAAGAAAATATTTTTCAAAATTCATCTCCTAAAGGGTTTAAATGCGGGAGGGTGAAATTGTATAGAAGTCATAGAAATCTGCTTATAAGTAAAAGACGAACATCGGGTACACGACTAGTTAAGTTATATTTTTTGTTTGATATTAATATGTCATGTTCAATGTATGATATCAATTACAGATTGTTTTATTTTTCTAATAAAAAACAAAAATTGGACGTCATTAATTGAGTGTTACGTTATTTTACAATCTCGCTATACAGGCTCGGTAACGGTTACATCACTGCTTTGCTTTCGATTTTTGAATAAACACTAAATTGAAAATAGCAACGATACTAAACCATCCCTGATTGGTCGATTATTTGCTTCAGTTATCATATTAAAATCAAATGAAACGAGGCTCAAATCTTAAATGCGCAAAAAATATATTATTAAATTTAGGTCCAAATTTTCACCGACACAGATAAAGACGCTGAAAAAACTTAATTAACTGCGTGGGTAGTTCAGTTGATGCAGAGATCAAAGCAGTCATGTCATATTTTCTAACATTTCTTTTTTTAAATCCAATGTGGCAATTTCCGTATAGCGCACACGTTTCTTATAAGTTTAGTAACAATTTAACGCTTGTATGAAGGATGTTTTAACATTTGCCATTTTTTACACGATAACACACTGCGGGAAAGAAAATATCTCTTTCAGGCTGTTCCAAATAAAATATGTTATTCATTTGACTCTAAAGAAATTTATCAATAAGAAAAAATTTAATCTCTTTCAGTATCTTTCGTTGGAATTCAAAGGATTAAAATGTATATCTTTCCGAGCACCTGTAACTGTGTATATTATATATATATATATATATATCTAGTTTTATATAACGATCTGCTGGACCAGCTGATTTGTTTTCGTACGAAATCCTATTACGTTTTTTAGAAAAAAAATATTGTATTTATATGTAAATGTCGAAACAGGGCATCCACTGTTATGTAGAGTTTAATAAAAAATGTATCCATGGTTCGTTTATGTTACAAAACACTTCCATAAAAATATACTATATCCTCGAAAATAACGTGAACATTCGGAAAATTCATATAAAGAAGCATAAATAAATAATTAGCTCCAATTGAATATGAATAAGCCTTGTTGTTGATCAATTGTTAAGAGGGTTCTCGTACGTTTGAGCTTCAATTTGTTGAAATTCTACGATAAATAAAGTACTGGAAGCTAAGCACGCTTCCGCCCGATGCGAATAATTACATATATTATAAGTAAGTGGATTCTGGTCTTATTATTGGTAATTCAAGCGTTTTATGAGTACCAAGATTAAGGCTAACGCAAATATGATACTCGCTTCAAGTATCAGGTTCACGTCATCTCTAGGGGTTTTAACATTAGAAATACACCCCACCGACCTGTTCGGGTAGGTATCCTAAACTTAATATAATTAATCTTCCACCAAATTTAAAATACAAAGTGTCGCTGAACTTAAATTTTAAGGGTGAGTGTAATGACCGGAAGATAGAATTTAAATGCCGTGGTTGGCGGTAATGACGACGTGATATGCAAGGGCATATTATATAATTATACAATGCGAGTACAGCGTGGGCGGAGGTTATCATGACAGGCCTTCGCCTGGCCCGCCTTTCTAAAGCAATTAAATAAAAATATTGTGAGAAATATGCTAACAATTTTAGGATCTAATTTGCGTATAATTACATATTGCCAACTAAAAGGTATACACCTACAAATTCAAAACTTTCCAACTTTCAACCCCTATTTAACCTTTTTAGGAGTGACTTGGGTTTTCAGATCCGAATTTTCCATCAGTTGACCTGTCTCTCTTGAAAATAAATGCAAAAGATTATTTTTTATTTTTTAATGTAAATTAATTATTTTAATTTACGCCCAGTGACGCCATTGTAATCTAAAATGTAATTTCTATGAAGTTAATTATTTGGCGTTACTAATATGATAATACTGGTTCATGTATTTATACATTTGTGAATTCAATTTACCCACATTACAATAATTCAAGTTAGGGTATTTGTTATTGAATCGTTATCACAACGCATCGTTAGTACTCGTAGCAGTAACAAGTCTTTATCGCGATAGCATTAATTTGAAACATTGGTGCGTTTCAATTGAAACAGCATTACGACCGCGAGCCGGTCTATCCGGTTGCGTTTAGATAATCAATTGACGTTCGCGTATGTTTAATAATATTATTAATGTGCTTTACTGGCCTACAAATACTGGTGAAATTATATTTCATTTAAAGTTTAAGCTGTAACTGTAATTGTTGATGATATGGTTATATATTATTTATATTAAATTTTTAATAGTTACTTAGTACGAGTAGTCTCAACTTTTTTTCTACTGTAACGTGAAAGTAAGACCGATGACGTCTTCAATAACTTTCGTCGATCGAAAGTAAGTGTAGATAGGTTTTGATTTCACCTATTGGATGTATTTTAAATTTATAGATATAAAGTAAATACGGGCAAACGCATAGCTACCGCTACTGGCGTTGGACGGGACAGGGTTTTTTTAATGACACAACTTTTTAACGTTATCTGTAACTACACAGTTTTAAAAGTTATTTGAGGTTCCCCTAAGGTAAGATCTACATTTCATCCAATGGTAATCCTTGTGAAATTCCGAGGCCTTTCTGCATGTATTACTGTGACCACCGAATGGTGGTCTCGTCGGTATTTTACAGGATTTTCAGTTAAATATGCCTATATATTTTACCAAAATGTTAAATGGCCAATTATAGTAATGTCACATAAAAGCGATCCTCGAAAGGTTGTTTGAATTCATAACGTTCGCTCTTGTCTCGGCGACGGGAGTCTGCTTCAGACAGATGTGAGGCTCTGCAATATCTCCGACAGCGAAACCCCGTGTAACGTGTATTATTAAATTCTTGTGTTAAATCTCTATGAGGTTATGACTAGTGATTGCATGATAAAAAAATTGTATAGTCACAGACACAGATGAATTATTTTAGTAGATGTAAATATTTATTAACTTTAATTGCTTTAATTAGGTACATACATACCCAAGTAAAACTATAAAACACAAATGCTTGCTCGCATCTTCTGGTATAAGTATGTAGTTAAGTAGTTTTTTTAGGCAGGCAATACACAACACAAGAAAACGTTTCCTAATTTATGAATATATTAATTCACTAATTGAATGATGAATGGAAAAGATTTTTTATAATATAAAGTTTGTCGTAACCCACTAATAGATGGTGCCACTCGTACCATTTGAGCATGGAGAATATATTCTAGTCTTTTTTTTATAATTACGGTTTATTTTGTTAAAATAAAACTAAACTATAATTGAATAAAAATAAATCAAAATAGACAATCAGGACAACTGCTGGGTGTTGCTAGTTTAATATAATTGTGTATTTAATGAAGTGAATAAGTCGACGTGGTTCTATTATTTCGCTCGAACGCCCGTGTCTTCTGAATCAGTGAGAATAATGTGTAAGAAATTCCATACTGGTCGGTGTATCTGTTATCTAAATTTCTAAAACCGACTCTGATTGAGACGCTATATACATACTTGTTTCCTTAAATATCATAAATATCGTATTCAATATCAGGTGCTAAGAAATCAAGTTGGTGCCCGCGACTCCATTTGCGTGACTTTTAGCTTCAAAAATAGGGGTATTATTGATTGACATATCTGACTGTCTTTGCGTCTGTCGTGGCATTGCAGTTCCCAAATGGATTGACAGATTATGATTTTAATTTTTTTTGATGGATGACTTATTCGAGTGCTTCGCCAATAAAAATAAAAAAAAACAAACAACCGAACGTTTTAAATTTAATCATGTAATATTAAAAAGTTATGATGTATCTGTCTAACTGCGTAATGTATATTTCACGATATTATACGTAGTGCCGTCGAGTATTAAAACATAGCTTTTTTTTTTTGAGTTGCGAATACGCGACAGAGCCATATAAAGCTGACCTTGTGCACTGAGAACTGGATTCACCAACTGGATCAACCTCTTCCACAACTCTGTTGATCGAGATATGCTTTACATTATCCCCTGGAACAAATCGCATAATATCAATGTTTATCGTAGCGGCTTAGTCATTACGTAAACTCTTTCGTAAAGCCAGAAATTTTCAGATAACCAGATGACATGAGGCTTTGTATCAATGAAACTGTACGTACGGTTTTCACGTAGGACAACTGCTTCCTCGTGCCTGTAGATATGTATCTTTACGATTATCTAGTAACAAATCCGAAAACTCTTGTAAATTTACATTACCTACAATTCGCGCTCGTATATTTATTTTCGAATACAGAAGGATGCCGTTACACCACTGGAACTCCTTAAGAGGGTTTTAATTTCATCAGCCATGGTTCTATAACATTCTGGTGGTATAACAATTGAGTGACGAAAGTCACCACAAAAAAATACTGTAATACTGCTTCCACCGTTTTATGGTTTTCCCATATTATAGTCACTATTTCTTGAAATATCTCTGTGCGGTCTAAATCGATCAGAGTTTTAATAAATAAACGCTATATTTAATATAAAGTTTATTTATTAAAACAAGGGTAGTACAGTACATCAGTGAAAACGGCATCCAAATCGGTTAAGAAGTTTCCGAGATTAGCGGCAATAAACAAACAGATAAACAGATAAAAATTCTAAAAATCATACTTATGTGATCTATTGCGTTAATAAACATCCCGGTTTTTTTTTCAAACAATTTCCATGTACAGATTTTGATTAGTTACGATTTCATTATATGTATATACACAAAATATTGTATTTTGGATTTGTTTAGCTCTGTTAAGCTACATCGGCATTAAAAAAGTAGAGAAATATTTGTGTACCGAGATTGTAAGCAACATTCTGCGTTGTTGTTCTTATGTGTAGGCTACCTTACCTTTCCTCCAATGGAGTGTAAAACTTGAATGAAAAGGGTCCAACAAAGGCCCAAGGGATCGAACCCGTGAATTTCACATCGCTAAGCAACTCGTGTACCGTTGAACTTTTGAGGCTTTTGAGTTCCATAAGTATGAGTTTGTGGTGTGTAATAATAATGTATTTTATTTATTTAATTCAGCATTATCAGGTTATTTCTAACTCAATACACGCGTAATTAACTTTATATTCAAGAACATAATGAGATATTAATCGTGTAGTTGTAAAGATAACGTTGAATGCAATGCGATGCAATGCAATCGTGTGTAAAGCATAGCCGGTAAATGCGAAGTGAGGTGCGAGTCTTACGCACCTCACTTCGCATCGCTGCGCGAGTGATCGTCTGTGTGCGACGGTATGTCGTGTTATGCTGACAAGTTGGAGTTAATTTATTACACATTTAAAGCGAATGTCTATTTATCTGATTTGATTATAGATTATACTTTGAATGGTTTATACATTTTATAGATTATAGAAAATCGTTTATTTTCTTTGTATAATAGAAATAAAAAACATTTTAATCCTTATTCATCATGGAAATATTAAACTTGGTTATCGCTTGTCAATATACCGCTTATTCAGAAAGAAACGTCTAAGACACGATAAGGACCGGCGACAGGAACTCAGCGGGATTTTAAAGCCTCGAGGCAATCTCTTTATTCATAAGGCAAATATACTTTTAATAAAACTTTTGTTTGCAATTAATTTTTACAATATTCAATTTATTAACTAAACTAACCAAAACCCTACAGTAATTGAAAATGAAATTCAAAAGCTTTGTACAACTTTGCGTTCGTACGCACTACCCTTTAAATAAATTGAGGACCCGTGTGGCCTCTCGTCGCCGCCACTCGTTTCAATACAAACAACTACTGATAAAAAATTCAACGATATTTTAGCAAAGAATGTATTATTTTAGAATACATATTTTTTATTCATGGACGTACTCATGATTATGCCGCACTTTGTCTGAGTGCACTTTAGATTTGTATAAATCTGATATATATAATGACTGGGCAAGTAACAAAACAAACAATTCTCACTGAGCATCGGGGGCTCAAAGCTGAGGAAGAAAAAAAATCTGTAAAATTTTAAGACGGTTATGTGATATTACAAAAAATACTAATCTCATTATATTATTTGTTTTCCGAGTCTTATCTAGTAACTTAGACTAATATCTAATTTCACTTTGATTCTCGTGATTCGAGAAGAAAGATAAAGAATTGGAACAAATAGCCTAATATATCATATTTACGACTATTAATTCCATCTGCATCATGCTTAGAAATAGTCTATTTACACAGCTGTCACTTTTGCGAAATCAAATATAATATAATAAATAGCCACTGCTGATTTGAAATATGGATTATATTTAGAAAAGTTAGTATGCAATAGAATAACTCCCGCTTATTGTTTAATTTAACATCGATATAATTTAACTCTTTGAAAAAAAAAATACGACACAAAAAAGGTGTGAAAGCGGTGAAAGAACGAATATAATTTATACTGATATTATAAATGCGAAAGTAACTCCGTCTGTCTGTTACACTTTCACGGCCAAACCTCTAAACCGAATTTGATGAAATGTATATATTGATATGGAGTAAGCTTGAACCTTGAGGAAGGACAAATACTACTTTTTTATGCCGAGCACCCGAGGACCAACCCCTAAAACACGAAAGAAGTCGAACGACAACTAGTATCATATAAAATGGATGAAGAATACGTAAATAAAGATTCAAGCTGATCTATCTAAATAGATGTTCAACGTGATTGTTCGCTCGGCTGCAGACGTAACAATACAGTGACGGCGCGTCGAGCGCTCTCGCGGGAATCGGGAAGCTGGAACGACGCAGCACTCGATCTTATTGGATGTCTCTATACAAAGAATTGAAAATATTCTGCTACTTAACACAATTTATATGTGCCATTCAATCATTCCACCGACCCAAAATGGGTCGGAAGGAATGGAGCTCGTATGAAATAGGCTCCAAAAGTTCTTGATGTGAAGAGGAGAGTCGTTTCCCAGAAGTTTGAAATTAACTATGATGCTAGAGCATATACAAACATTCTAACTGACATTATGAGGTATTTCAATTAAGAGTAATTTTTAAATCATCATCTTTAAGTCTACTTCTTGGGGCGTCACTATTACCTCAATATTGAGTAATAATCTATATGATTATTATTTACACAGATTGTAATTAATTTCAATATTTCACGAAAGGATTAATAAGATATTGTAAAATATTATTCCCCTGACCGAACTCGTGGTAGCTACAGCTTATTGTGGAATATGTGGTTGATACGCACGTCAGATTATTAAATATATATTTGAATTTTATATATTACATTTGAGTGAAACTGCGATGTGCGATGGCATTTTTCTCGTTTATTGTCCGATGTTTCGACAGAATTGCTCCTGCATGTGTAAACCCCTAATATGTATATTGTATAAAACGGATATATAAAATTATACAATTTTTTTTTATAGAATATAATTTATAATATGTATATATGTGACCAAAATTATGTTTTATCTAAATCTCGATCGTAGAACTCATGAAGGGTTATTCAACACACCCATCATCTTCTTTGTTCGTCTTTCCTTCTACCGAAATATTACTACGAATAAAACCAATTAGAGTTCTGCGTACTACCAATATAGGTTAATAAAATCATAATATTGAATAATTATAAACGAAATCGGATTACACAAATGAATAATGAATGTAATTCAATTAAACAGTATCCAATCGTTAGTTCAATTAATCTGCAAACGACGTAAGCCCAGCAGCAAGTTTATTTGGTACCATTAAATAGTGACGTGCGCTAATACGGTCGTTTTATTCACGATAGAATGGTTTACCACAAATGAAACTCATAAATGCTTCGTTAGTGGCGAATTTTGAGGTGCAGTTTAATTGCATCGATTAGTGATGGATATTACTATAATAGTACTCAATAACTGTAACAGGGTCGTACCGATGTTACACGATACGGTAATAGCTTGATTAGACTCGATACACCAGACATTCCGATTGTATTATTGGGACTGCAGCCACTACTGCCCATAAATGTCGCAACGCCTAGCAAAGACCTGTTAACTGGATTTTACCCAATGTTTGATGTCTTTAAACATAAATACACGGATTTCAAACCACAATCTTTAGATCGTTTTCCCGAGTTCTGCCCACTACTGGGTTATCGTTTTTATTGTGTCTAGCGTATGAAAAGTTGCTATTGATAGTTTTGAAAAAAAAACCTGAGCATCATTAAATGCCGCTCGTTAGTTAATTCCCATTTTCGACAAACACAGGAGGCCACGAAGATACTGGAACGAAAATTTGTATTCACATGTATTCACAAAAATCATTGTAACTTGAAGAATAAGTACCCGTGATAGATAATAATACCTGTCCGGATTAAATCTTCATCGGACTCATCTTGCCTAAATGTAATATAGAGAGAACATATACGGCGGTGGGGCTTTAGTGTTCCAGTTTGTAGGATGAGTGTTCATCACAAACACAAACACAAGAGACATACTTCAATATTTAAGAACTGTACATTTCTAGCTGTGCTAGTTTGATTTTACACTTTATACAATGTACGAGTGAACGTGATTATTTCCGTCAGGTGGTCCAGCAGTGCATTTGTCATCAAAAAACAACTACAGTAACATTTTAATTAAAATACTTTTTATAATTTTAGTATTTATATGCTAATTTATCGCCTTAAATTTAATTGCAAAACAACATGCAACGTCGGCTATGAATAAATTGAATGCAAAAAAGTCTAGCCTAAGAATGAATTCAAAATTATATTATAACTTTAGAATGGATATCATCCTTGTCAGGCCCTATGGAATTGTTACTGTAAAATATATTTAAAAAACGTTATTCCAATCGTAATAGTCAGCAACAATCGGAGTAAATACATCGAAAGAAAAGTGTCTTTGTGTGTAAGTGGTCTTTGTTTTAGTTATGCAAGAACTTATAATTGAATTGATGAGGATCTTTTAAAGCAAGATAAATTATATTTCGATACATATATAATATAGATATTTATATATTTTGCGCTATTAATAAAACAATGTGATTGCTTATCTGATTAGTTATATGTTACTAGCGACCCTCCCCGGCTTCGCACGGGTGCATTGCTGATACTATACTAGAGAATGTCTTACAACGTTTACATTTTTTTGTCATTAGACAATACAAACAGCTATGTCCCTGCATTTTAAATCGGTAATATCTTCGAAAATATTAATTTAAATTACATATTGTAAAGCGCCATATTGATTTGTATATAATGCATAATGTATTTAAGGTACTTATTTGAATAAGGATTAATGCTGTATTGCTTAAAATCGTTTCGAAAATAAGCCATTATTTCTCGTAAAAAGTAAAGTACAAAAAATGGTTGTCGTGAGCTATCCCTAAGAGATAGAAGAACTTTTTAAGGTATACAATTATACTGTAGTACATTATTTTGATCTTTGCAAAGTAAGCGCAAAAAATGTGTTTATTTACAACATCACTTTTAAAACCTCTAAAATTATCTGTGTTTCTCTTCTACATTGTACGTGTGCTATACATATAAACCTTCCTCTTGAATCAATCTATCTATTTAAAAAATCCGCATCAAAATCCGTTGTGTAATTTTAAAGATCTAAGCATACATAGGGACAGACAGCGGTAAGCGTATTTGTTTTATACAATGTAACGAAATTGTAGAAGGAAATTCCTTCAGACTCTACGCGGTGCTTTAACAAATATTCCACGTGATAACTTTGTATGTTGATAACTAAACATGTATAATATATATGTATGCATTCAATGAAGAAGATTTTATATATCTGAGTCAATCATTTAATTACAAATTTCAAAATGAGCACACATAGTTTAATTTTAAATGATTCCACGACGCACTTGGAACATCCCGTTGGAATGAATGTTGTTCACGCTATACATTCTATTTTAACTAACAGATTGTATAATTAACAACGTTTGACAATATAAAAACTACAATGAATAAAATTGTTATTAATTGCTCCAGACAATTGTAGAATCTAACAATCCCGTACTGTGATTTATCCCATACACCGAGTATGGGATCAGCATGTAGAAGTGCAATTCAGGAATCGGCTGTCGAGCGATTCCTTTGTTAATCCAAAAAAGCAAAATTCACAAAAACTGAAGTATGCCCTACAATTACTGGGATCGTTTTTATTACCAGCTTTAAAAATATCAAGTATTAATATCACTCGCACCGAATGAGAGCGACTCGTTATTATAAGATTAAAAAAAAAAATTAAAATAAAAAAATGTTGAGTAGGAGCAACGTCTAGAATCCGTCCGATGAATGTCTTGTTTATTTTGTTGTTGTTTATAAACTGCACGAATAAAATAATATTATGTTAATTTGATAAAATAAGTAATAGACTCATTATCGAATAATAGTTTCAAAGAATAATTGTATCTAGTAGTTTGGTGCTACCCAACCAGATAGTTCTGCGCAAAGCCCCTTGCCAACAGCCTCTTACCCTCCTGGATAAATATGGATAATTAATCTTAAGTCAAGATATTCGTTCATATAAGCAAGAATCTTTATAATTTAATTTAACCATACCACATATTGATGAAAATAAAAAAAAATCTCATTTTCTTTCCCTTTTATAGTGTTGTTACAAAATAAAAATGATCCTTTGTGTAATTAGTATTTACATAGACCAAGCTAGGCCTTCGTTCAGGAAGCATCGACGTTTTCCAAAAACATATTTCCATAAGCAATATTTCTTATACTTATCGCCCATTTAGGATAATTTTTTGCTATCAATAGTGTTCTGCGATTTTTCTAAAGTATTTGATTGTATAGAACACGAAACGGTTTATATACGCTCAAATATTACGATGTTAAAGATAAAGCTCTCGATTTCAATGCTTCACTCTTAAGTCAAAGAGTCCAACGAGTTTTCATAAATGGAATAAAGCCTTCTGGATCTATGGTACAAATGGGTGTTCTACTGGGATCAATTAGTCTATATAAATGATCTTCCTGTGCTGTTTGCTAACGATAGTTTACTAACAACGATACATATAATCAGTGCATTATCACAGATACACAATTGGTTCACAACAAATGATTTTCAACTCTACCGACTAACAAATTTAAATCAATTGTTAAAAAACATTAATAAATAAAGTATATTCAATACAAGATTATAGAGATGACAAAAAAACGAGGAGCTAATACTTGTTGACTTTCAGGCAGGATATTATAAATGTATATAAGTGTATTAAATCTAAATGTATATAAGTGTATTAAATCTAACTTAGCTTTGTATTTTAAGTCTTAAAAAAGAGTAACTACTGAGACTATTTCCGGTTCTTCTCGGTAAAATATCCATTCCAAGCCGGTGGTAGCTTTACGCGATATAGTTTTATAAAACGAAGATTCAAAGGTGCTTGTAAAAGATATTTAGATTTTTAATGCAAAATTTATGGGACATTCTATAGCAATATAAAAAAAGAACGCAGACTCGATGTTATAATGTCCTTTTCGCGCCGAGTATTCTCTAGAGGAACAGTATTTGTCTCAGCACACTAAAGTAATTCGCTCTTGCAGTACTTTAGCCGTAAGAAAAACTTCATATGTAAATAAGCACTGTTCATGTTTTATTTCCCCAATAAATATGTTTCGCGTTAGTTGAGTATTATTTCCCCGCATTATTCAGTGTTAAATAATTTGTAGCTTGTAGGTACTTTGTATAAACATTTATGCAAACATTTATTTAAATAGGTCACGAGGTACAAGCACGAATTTTGAAAACCGCGCTGTGTGGAATGTGCGGATTTATTCGCATCTCTATTGTAAATGATTATGCAACACGTTCAGTATTTATTCAATAACCGATTCTAGATTGTGTGCAATAACAGACATGATCCGTTAATGTCTCCCTGGTAGGTCAACCTCTTCACTCTATCAAAGCTCTTCAAAACTTAAAGTTAATTCCACCAGTTTTCCTGAAGATTTTCTAACATCGTCGAAATCCTTTGAATTTCGGAATCTCGAAGAATGAAAGAGTAAACCCAAGTGTAAGACTGAAGATTTACAAATTACTTCTCCCTCTACCTGTTGAGTCAACTTGAGACGGAAATAGAGATGGCGGCTACCTAAAGTTTTATATAATTGTGCGTTTATATACTTACGTTTTTTTATCGAATACAAATGTAACGAATAAATTAAACTACAGCTTAAATAGCACAGGTTGCCACTCGAGGAACTTTAAATTCAATTTTGCATACTACGCAAAATACATACATCTACAGTATCAGCTTTCGACAGCACATGAGAGCAACAACTAAACACACTTATGTTATATCATTATGCCGTAAGTCTTGATCAGTTAAAAAGAGTTCTTAGTCAGAAGACGACAAAAAAATTAAAAAAATCGATGAACAAAGCCGTTTCATAAAAGAACACATTGGATTATTTTCTTTTCATGTTTACATAACATTAAAGAGAATCTATATTTAATAGAACGAATTTATTAGTATGCGATATAATTTACAAAGTAATGTCGCCAATGTTAAAATGGACGTAACGTGGTGGTTACATACAGTCGATGGATGCCAGCTTATTATTATTGTTATGCTTATGGCATAAGTTTTTCATTCCATACTCTGCTGATTCTTTGTACCGAGCTTTCTAGATTTTATTCCTACTAACATTTTACTTTAGGTTTAGGTTAGTAGAAATAACATTGAGTATATATTAAAGCAAAAGTATTTAACTTGAATACAGTATACGTTGCGAGTTTTATTTTTATTTTTAAATGACGTTATTGGTCAATTTATTGTGTATAATAACGGCTTATCTTTGTAAACGAATGTCGACCAGTAAACAAGTCATGATCAGTCACCATTCATAAGGAATCGATCATCGTTCAGAGCAAACGTGTCTCTAACTCCAACACAGCAGTACCCCTCGCATGAGATGAGCCTGATTGAGTTGTGAGCTTAGTTTGTGCTTAGTTCGGGCGAGGATGCTGAATGTACTCTGATCTAGATGCGTGGCAGAAGTTTGAAACTTGTTAGTTTTGACCGAACAAGTTTCGCCTTATTTATTCAATCGTGCTATACAAGTTTGTTTGGTTTCGTAAAAGTGATTACGTTAACAGTATACAAAGTTGTGGTAATTATTTATTAGCAATATTTGGAATGATGGATTACGATTTAAGTATCCCCGAATTGAATGAATGAATGAATTAATTAATTGCTTGAACAGAAATGAGTAATAAAACTAGAATAGTATCTAAAACTACTAGTGAGGCATAATTACCTTGAGAAAATAAAGATATCCACTTCATGCCCATTTTAAATTGTCTCTCTCTCTCTCTCACTCTCAAGTTATCGTCATCGAAAAAGTTTTTAATTTAAATCCGACAGATACGACCGAATATTAATGCCCGGACCCAACTATAAATCGTACATAATTGAAACAAGGCTTGCACGTTCCTCACAAATACAAAGACAAAAGCTTGAAATTGGATTTCCGATAATCTTTGTGACCTGTGTCGTATAGACTTGAAACATGACAGGTATGTTCCGTATGTTTTGCAGACATTTGCACGCGCTATTTACACAAATACAATTTCTAATTGAGGGTCGCAAGGACGACAAATCGGTATCCTATTTGGGAATGAAGTAAAATAACTGAAGAATAAATTTATTTTCTATATGCCATTAAAATATGCCAGCTAGACTTTGTTTTGACAATTTTCAAACTACCTTGAAATTGTTTGATTAACTGAAACCCTGATGTTTATCAATTAAATTGAGTTTGTTATGTAGTCAATTTCGTTTATAAAATAAATACTCAGGTGTCACTAGCGATAGTACAATATTATAGTAGATAAATAAAAATACCGTTCGCCTAAAGCAAACAAATTTACAAGTTGCAAAGAGCAAAATCCGTAAAAAGAGGGTAGATATGCAAATTGCCGGTCAATATAGCTATTTTAAAGTGACGATGATGGTGATGGATTCCAACACGATTGGAATACGCCGTACTGCTTCTAAGAATTAATTGAAAATATTTTTACCGACCCGATCTGGTACTTGAACTCGGCTTCTGCAACCTTACAAGCCTCCTCGCCACACCAAGCCACTTGACTAACAACACTGATTACAAGGAAGTGTAAATAAATTATTCTTAAAAAATAAAACTTGTTAAATTACTAGTTGGGATTATTTCTGATAAGCAAAATAAACAAAAATATCAATTAACTTTTTTACTTCCAGAAGTTTTAAATAGAACAGAGAAACTGTTCGGGAAGAAGTACAAGAATCTCACTCATCCAGCACCTGACAAAGTTTACGAGAAGTAAGACGGAGCCGCCCGAGTTGAGCGCCGGCCGTCGAGGGTAAAGGATTTAAATTTAAACTATCCGTGAAGTTGAAGAATGTTACTTTGCGTATTTTTGCAGCGCGGATGTTTAGGGTAGTGAAGTCAGTTATTCGGCGTGTCTTTGAGTTAAGAGTTCAGGGGATAAAAACAAAATATTCTGAAGTGCTCGCGTTTATGTTTAAAATTACCAGAGTATTCAAGGCAATAAAATACAATTTCACTTGACAATATATTATATATTTTTACGTATAACTTTTTAATTAATGAACTAAATGTGATGATTCTTTTTGCGCTAAACTACTAAGTTTACCACACTTAAATAGGTTACGACGTCGTGACGTGTCCCGGTGCGACGAGATTTAACTGCGTTACTTCACACGGAATTGTGTAAATGACGTTGTGACGTAAATTTTTATAACGTGCAACGTTGATTTCCACGTCACGACTTAGTATTTCCCTTTCCAATCAGTAACTCTTAAAACAGAAAGTAATAAACGTCCAAAAATATTACATAAAATTTGCTAACACATGGGAATCATATTTTTTTAGAATCACCATTATAGGATTCTTCCCTCGCGAGGGTCCAGGGAATGCTGTCTCGGATGGTTTCCCTAAATCCGAACCTGGCGATTACACCAATAGGTTCCACCAGGATTTCATTGGATGTTAAGTTTTAATTTTAATGTTAATTCTAATTCCAATTTGTAATGTAATAGTGCGGTCCAACGAAAACAATTTTTGATATCAGACTGGGCGGTGTAGTTCTTATAATCTGAATACAGGTATAGTAACAATCAAATCTAAAACAAATCATAGTTGGATTTAGTTAAACAAAAACAAAAAACGTTATAAATATCGGCTAATAATACTTTATCCGTAATCGTCCATTATTTTAATATTTTATGAAGTTCTTAAACTGAATTAAATGAAGTAGTAAATTGACTCTACAAAAACATGGTACTCGCATTAACAATTTTCAGAGCTCTCGGCAGTAATACGGTGAGCGTATTCAATCGTTCCGGCGGCGGGTAATGGCGCACTCTTCATTAGGCCCCCATCAGTCGCTCGTCGCTCGTGGTCGCGACTCGCTCACTTTTTAATTACGTCGTAATGAGATGAACGTAATCCGCCCGGACTGTCGACGCGCCTCGCTCTGCGCTCTGTTGGGACGATTTACACGAGGTATCTCGTTGAGTTTTTAAAAACGACCTGGTAGTCAGGCTTTTAAATAAATTTGTAAAGTATTTCATTTAATGGCTATACGTTTTTGAATGTAAACAGGTAGCAAATAATAATCTAGCCATCTGTAAAATTTATACCTTTTGGTAATTGTTTGTTGCCAAGCTACGATACGATGTTAGTTTAAGTTATTTATTTAATTAGCCTCGTTGTTCTGGTCGCTTGAGGCTAGTTTAGAAAACTGCAGCTTCCATGGTCTTGGAATGAATGAATCGCGTCTAAGACAGATAGGATGGTTTCGGCATCAAATTCCTATGCCTCTAAAACCATTATATCTCGTGTACGTCTAAGAAATTATCACTTTAATAAGTCTGAAAAAAAATTTTTCATTGGCTAGATTTCTTGATGTTATATTTTCGTCGCTTGCGTACAGTACATACTTATTATATATTTTATAATTAACTACTCAGAAACGAACAAGTGAAATAATAATACATAAGGCTTTTCCAGCCATCTTTCCTATTGACAATAAGGGTTGGATCTTACTCCACCGTGTTGTCCGCCTTCAATGCGGCTTAGGTTACTTGTGGTAGAATTCTACAAATACAGAAACATGCTAATATCATGATGAATATGACATGGATTATAAACACAAATTTATTATATTTATTTGGTGTTGGTTACCTGGAATTGAACCCACAATCGATTAAGATTCACGTGTTCTACCCAATGGACTATCTCGGCTTCAATCAAATTTTGAAGCTACTTTACAAATACAAATATTGCTACTAACAATTATACTGACGTCACGTTTATTTATTAAGACGATAAAAAAACAGATAATTTCGTAGCAACATTGTTACCATACTACACTTTGAAAGTTTTACTGCGGTCGATTTACTATTAATTACTATTTAAACGCTATGAAGGGTAAAAGTAAAAAAAAACTGTATTAATTTATATATAATTATAACCAAATAATATTTCAACTTTTAAAGTTTTTTCTTTACGCGTTCTATACTATACTCGTACTCAAGCGATCATCGTGAAGTTTTGCACACACGTATTCAAGGGTACAGATGTCATTATATATAATACCTGCCTCCCCATCACAATAATCACAAGCAACCGCGTACGGAAACTAAAGTTAAATAATTAACTTTAAAAGTATTAATATATGAAAAATGTGATTGTTTTGGAAATTCGTAATGCGACTGATAAGAACAATTTTGATTATTGGTTATCAAACAAAAAAAATGCAAATTACTTCGTTGTAACATATTATTGATTTTAATAAACACATCTTTCAAACATATACTTTTTTTAAATGTAATAATAAATAATAATGTTTCATGTAATGTTCGCAGAAGTATTTTTGTTGTGTAACATCTTTCAATCAAATCAATCAATGAATCTGTGGGAGTGATTTCGTGATAAGGGACGGAAATGTGTAGCGGAAATCGAGGAAGCGGCTGATTTGAGCAATGAGCGTGTTATCTTTCCGAAGGATATATTTTGAATGTCTATTATAACCAAGTACAAATATATGATGTCTTATTTTTACCTCTGCAATTAGAAGATTGATATTGTAGTAAATCAAAATATTCAATACCCAATATGGAGTAACCTAACCTGTGTACGGTATAAGCTGCACGACACCGTTGCGTTGATCCGCCACCGACAGACGAGCGCTCCTGATAATGACGCGCTCAGCGTCGTCACGGTCCATTAGAGAAGCGATACGTCATCTGGAGTTAAGGGATCAAGTGTATTGATTACAGGATAACCTCAGGTGTCTCCGAATATCAAGTGATTCAGTGAAGGTTGCTCGGAATGTTCGCATTAAAGCTGTAGAACGCATCTAGAAGCTGTAATATAAACATAAAAATCCTAGACACGTGGTTGTATTAGGCTGACATATCATTGATTGATGTAAAAAGACATGTCCTGCCTTACGACAATAAATATCTCAGTGAGACCAATTATTTTACCTGAGATGACACTCTCTTGAGTTATCGTGACCCCTCTCCGCCGCCGCTCTCTAGTCACGTACACTATAAACACACGTTTATAGTGTTTCTATGTTTTATTGTAATAATAAGAAAAATATACTATTCGTTATATATTAACTATTTATTGGCATTATTTTGTTTTAAATTCACAATTCCCGAACGTTGAGTACCGGGCGCATTATTTTTATTGCAATTCCGGTATGAAGGTTGATCGAGGCAGTGTAATTCTTAAGTGGTAGAGCCAAGCTACACCAACACCAGTAGCTCAAAAGGGCCAGGCTCGAACCGGGTAATTACCACGCTCTCACAGAATACCGTCGTGAAACAGCAGCATATTAATGCTGCTGTGTTTCGTCAGGTGAGTGAGAGTTGCTGCCCATAAATGGGGATTGGTCTGGGTGATTGTGCTATATTAGACAGCCGTTTGAGCTCGCAAGTTATCGATGCATTGGGTCCACTTGTCCTGGAGGTCAGCGGGATCCGAAGAAACGGTGCTCCTCTTGCCGCCCGTGGTTTGTAGGGGGCCTAACTAGCGTGTTAGCCTCATGTGAAAGGCTGCCCCGCCGGCCACGCATAATCCCGGAGTTGCTCCATCGTGCCGGTTGGCGACCGGATGGAGAGGACCCGATGGCGACTCCCGGGGGGGTTCGGGCGTCCCCGCGCTCTCCAAACAAGTTCCCCATCGGTGTATTGTTCCTTGCGGGCTGCTTGGCTCCTGGTTTGGTACTTTTTCCCAACTTCTTTCCCCTTCCCCTATTCACTCTAACTATGAAAAGACCCAAAAAGAAAAGTAAGTTTAACCAGCGGTTGCACTTCCTCTCCCTTAAAGTGCATTTCTCTAATATCCGAGGATTGCACTCAAATCTCAATGATGTCCATCACCATCTCGAGACTGAGAGACCTCACTTACTCTTTCTAGCGGAGACGCAGATCTGTAACCCGTCCGATCCAACATACCTGCACTATCCAGGGTATATCCTGGAGACCCAATTCCGTGCCCATGCATGCGTGTGCGTATACATCAGGGACGTGATCTGCTGTCAGCGTCTTCGTAACTTGGAGGTTCCTGACCTTTCTGTTTTATGGGTTCTTGTGAATACTGGCCTTGATTAAATAGTTTACGCCAGTGTCTACCGTTCGCATAGCGGGGAACAGGAGACGACTAGGCTTTTTAACCATCTAAGTGAAGCTGCAGATTCGGTCCATCGACGCTTTCCATCTGTGCAGTTGGTGTTTCTTGGGGACTTTAATGCACACCATGAAGAGTGGCTGTACCCGTATAGTGACACTGACCACGCTGGAAGAGAGATCTACAAATTTGCAATATCTTGTGGCCTCTCTCAGCTCGTCCACGAACCCACTCGTATTCCTGACGTCGTGGGCCATACTGCGTATTGCCTGGACCTTCTGCTGACAACCGATCCTGACAGATATTCGGTTTATGTTTCACCACCACTCGGGACATCGGATCATTGTGTGGTGAAATCTGTGTCGCACTACTCGCCTCCTTACACCAGTCCTAAAAGCACTAGGCGAGTGTGGCGATACAAGACAACGGACTGGGATGGGATGCGTCACTTTTTCGCCTCTTATCCTTGGAGGCAGATATGTTTTTCTTCTAGAGATCCATCGTGCTGCGCAGATGCCGTCTCGAGTGTGATTTATCAAGCTATGGAGTATTTTATTCCTTTTGCTGAAGTATCCCTTGCGACCAAAGCTCGCCCGTGGTTTAATGCTGAATGCCTCTTAACTGAAAAGCGTAAGCATGAAACCTATTTGTCCTGGGCTGACGCTCGTAAAAGCAAAGCCTTGGATATCCAGGCAAAGAAGAAGACATACAACGCAGCTACTAAATCTTGTAAAAAAGCGATTAGAAAAGCTCGTTTTGACCACATTGGCCGTATAGGGGGAAAGTTAGCTTCTTTTCCCTCAGGGAGCAAAGCTTTCTAGAGCCTCGCCAAGTCGGTTGAGAAAAACTTCTGTCACTCTTCGCTGCCTCCTCTGCACAAACTTGACGGATCCCTGGCCTACAGCGCTAACGAGAAGGCAAATTTATTTGCCAATCTCTTCGCAGAGTATTATTGTCTGGACAGCAACGGTAAGTGTCCACCTCAGTTACCTCCGTTTAGCCCTAAAATGAGCGCTGTTAAAATCCACCAAAAAGAGGTACTTAAATGTTTGCTGAACCTGGATTTTAATAAGGCCAGTGGTCCTGATGGCATTCCAGCAGTGGTACTGAAGTTTTGTGCACCCGAGTTGTCTCCTGTTCTGACTCGTCTATACCAACTCTCTCTAGAAACTGGTAAAGTTCCGAGATCCTGGAAGCTTGCTAATGTTCAGCCTATTCCCAAAAAAGAAGCCGTACAGACCCAGTCAATTACAGACCTGTCGCGATCATCTCTATAATCTGTAAGATTATGGAGCGTATCTTAAATAATCGTCTCCTGAGATATCTTGAAGCAAACGAGCTCCTTAGTGATAACCAATATGGTTTTCGTAGGGGACGCTCGACCGGAGATATGCTAATATATGCCACCCACCTTTGGAGCGAGGCCTTGGAGAGTCACGGTGAACCAATAGCCGTTTCATTAGACTTGCCAGCTTATCGGTTTTTTATAGGATACACTTCGGAGAGTGTTCGAAGGCTCTTTTAGAACTGATTGAGCCATCTCCACCCCTTTATCGGACTACTAGGCGCAGGCAAAAGTTTCATCCATACGTTGTTGACATACCCAAAATTCGAACTAAACAGTTTGACAGCTCGTTTTTGGTGAGAGTCGCCAAAATTTGGAACGACCTGCCTGGGTCTATTTTTCCTGATGAGTTGATCTCTGGAGCCTTTAAGAGTAGAGTGAACTGGTTTCTTTTGGATGGGCGTATACCACCTTCGTCTTCGGGTGAGATGGAAGACAAACGCCTATTCCATTACAACTAAATTCCCAAGATCCCATCATTAGCAGCGCATATAAGGAGTGGTTTACATTTTATTACAGTGCCAATGTGTTTGGCCGAAGATGACAACAGCCATTAGTAGTCCATTTATTCATCTGTCTTCCTACAATTTATTAAGATAAATAATCCAGTATTACCTTGTCGATCAATATATTTTCGATAAAAGATAAAAGTGATTAAGATTTTCTAGATCTACGCAAAACGTGTGCATCTAAAATTGTGGTCGAGCGTAAAAATATATTCCATAAAAACACTAATTAAAAGGATAATTTAATATCACACAAAAGTTGTTATAATAATGTTATTAGGTCTCAGTCGCGGCTCGTATCTGTGACCTGCGAGTTACGCGCTTAATCAGCTCTCAGCGGCTTTGAATGAGGCCGCGCTGGCTAATTGCCAGCTTACTCTGACTCCGACGCTCGTATTTGATACTTTTATTGGATGAAGTCTTGTTCAATAAGTATTTTATTTTATTGTAAAAACACTAATAGAATTGAGTCGGGATTATTTTCAAAATTCATTAATCAAAATTGTGCGTACGTTAAAATAAATAAGGAAATAACCACGTGTTGAGTAAAATTTCAGAACTAACTTCGTAACGAGTGTGTAACACGGTTATTTCCCAGAGTTATTAAAGTAATAAGTCCAACGTACAATAATTACCGGCACACGCGCTGTGATCATAATTATTTAATAGTACCTACTCTATTATGACAGTATGAAATTACGTGAATTAAATAAGGATGATTATACGTTAATTAACATGATGTACTCGTATGGATTAAAAATTAATATTAGAACATTTATCACGATTCAAAATAGATAGATAGAAACATCTTTCCGAAAATGTCAAGATATAAAATCGAAATAATAAATTCCTGTTAATTTCTTAAAATCCAATACTACTATTTTGACTAAATGAGTTCAAAACGCGCTCAAAATAAAACAATGTAATAAAAAAATATTTTTAATACAACTGATGTTTAATATTTCAATATATATTTTTTCAATATATTATTTATATGTAGAAAATAATAACTGTCTGATCGCTAGCACTTATACAACCTGGAAGCCACAGCCTTGAACTGGACGAACCTTTAACTTATATCGTATAAAATGCTTTTTATTTGGATACATTTTTTTCTGAGGAGGAAAATCCTTAAAACACTTCATTTATAACAAAACCCAAAAAGTCACCTTGGTGAAAATAAAAATACAGTGAAACTGAAATCTATAAATTTGTAAATTTATAATTTGAAGATTTACGTCAAAGATAGAAATTAATATAAATACCAAAATATATTTATATTGACATATTTTGTTGTTTTAATTAAATTTACCGCGCCTCATTTCAGTTACAATATTTACATATACCGTAATTGGTTTTTTAAATGCAGACAGAATCACTTCAGCGGGAACTGATTCCTCAAAATAATTATCAGTAAAAGCTAACTTCAGCATTCATATTCAACGAAGATGGCGACACACATACAAAAAAACTTAAGCTATATTTAATGAGATCGCCGAATAATAAATTTGAAATTATTAAAATTATATTTTCAGCGTTTACCCATTTTATTTCCGTATCGGATCTCCGCGCCGCTTAATCCTACATCGCATGGCTTCGGTGAATCAGATCATGTAATACAGTTAGCCCCGTATCGTTTGTATAAACTCCGGCAAACTTTGGCGCGTGCTAATGGAGTAGGCAAGTAAATACAAGGCTTTCTATACACTTTATTACTGACTTCGTTGTAAATGCAATTGTTATTGAAGAACATTCCGAATACTAACTGGGTTAATAGAATACCTCGTGTGTACGTTCAATTGTTCCAACGTTATATACGGCCTCAACTTGTTCTGGCGTTTGAGTTGTTATTGTTCTCATTTCAAATGCATCTTTAAAAAATATTACAATTTTAAATCTTTTTTAAGATTCTAGTATCCAAGTCAGATGCGAAAATTTACTCATAACATAAATTAACTGTAACTATCACTGCGAAGCACTGCTTCTAATATTATTACATTACATTTTATAATTAAACCTTCTTCGAAACGCACTTTAAGTTCTTGTATGAGTTTTATATAACATTGAGGTAGTTTATTTTTTACAAGAAAATGTCTTCTCATTTATAAATCAGATAATTAGAAGTCACTCTATGTAGGTACATCAAATTGTAGGAAACTCCTATGAACTGAAAAATATTAAACGCTGAGAGAGCTACACATTTTTATACCAATTTTCCAGTCAGAAAAGTCAGAAAGTATTGTAGCTTCTATTAGACGATTACGAGAAGGGGTTAATCGCAGTCTGCGAACCGTTGAACTAGTTCCGATTTCGTATTTTTTGCAAAGGGCCAAAGTAACGTTAATTCACAAGAAATATTACGACTTTTTAGATTACCAGAAAATAGCAAAGTTATTTGATTTTCCTTTTTTATATATTGAACGTGTCAAATATCAGTTAATATTTTTTTCTAAACTTTGCATTTCCCTTATTTTGGAATATTTTGTCAATTTTTTTTCGGTCAGGTGAGATCACTATAGCGACAAGGTCGCTTTTACGTATATTTTAATTAGTTGTACGTTTTGCTGTGGTAAATAGAATAAGTACTTAATAGGTTAATACACAATTACTGTTTGAAGGTTAGTTAAAAGCAGCGGCCCGACATGACGCGTGCCAAATTTACAATTGAAGTGTCTCGTTCAGATCTCCGCTCCCGATTCGTCTCAGCGACGACGTGTAGCTCGACTTTTAAGAATTGCGTTACATTTGTTTAGTCCTAAAATTATTTGGCCAAATTTATTTATCGTCTCGACGTGCGACTAAGATAATATATAGTTATCAATTTGTAGCGCGTCGTATTCATAATAATTTTTCACGGTGTACTTAACATAATGCCAGCTTAAGCGGATCGATTGGACGACGGCTTAAACGATAACGCAACTTTAAAATCATATATAACTAATTAGAAATATATTTGGTACAATTCAAGGACATCTACATATTTATAACAAAATGACAAAGATTAGAGAGAGATAGGTACATATACAGAGATAAGGGGAATATTTAAATAATATATTACTTATATTTGAATTTAAATGTTTATTATTAAACTTCAATATACCAATGAGAATCGTAGGATACGTAGGATGATCATTTATAAAATATCTTCTCACGGTATAACGCTGAATAGAATTGTAAGTGCTTTCAGCAAACCGCAGCTTAATATACGACGATTATCCAGGTCTCAGGTGAGCTGGGCCATCTGGAAGCGAGGGACTAATTACCTATAATCGACTCCGCTCAATTAGCTGAAAGCCGGCTGTCTCCACCCAACACTTAATTGCTCTCAATTGAAATCTAATTGTTTGGGACGCAGACACGATACCTTGTCTCATTTCTAGGTCTGAATCAATTTAAACTTTACTTAATCTATAGCAATTTACAATGTAAACTATTTAACTAAGTACATTAGAGAGTAATCTCGTATTTAAAGATAAACGAATAATGAAACAAATTTACGGCAAACAATGAACAAAAGAACACAAGAAACCTGTAGCGCGGCAGTTAAGTAATCGGCGATCGGATACTCGTACCGGCTCGATATTTACCTCTGCAATAAACTGTCTGTTATTTAAATATTAATGGGAACAGAATGCAAATTCAAAACTATGAATTCTGTTAATAGAACCATATTGGTAAATTCTGTATGCAAATAAATTACCTAAAAAGCAAACTGTAAAAGATTTTATGTTTATATTATAAAATGTATGCTGTTTTATGTTGGTCATCTACTACACACGTACCTTCGTATATCACGACTTATCTAGTAAACCATACCCACTTGATACAAAAATCAGGTCATTGATAGTCATAAATAGTAATTCCATTTCTTTGTTTGTAAGCAAATAGTGTTGTAACTCTTAAGTTGACGTCAACTGTTTCGATTTGAAATATTAATTTAAAATGCAAATTGAGTGTCAAGATTCCGTTTCAACTCGAGCTACATGAAGTTCGTACAATAAATTAACTTCGCAAAATGGTATTTGAACTAAGCAAGTACTTTGCTTAAGTGACCAAATTATAAGAAGAAATTGGATGTCGTCCTTCACCGCACTGTATTAATTATAAACACAAATATTTTACATGTGAACTTAGTGGTGATTGCCCAGAGCGGATTTGAACTCGTTGAAATTCACATGTTCTAACGACTGAGCAATATCGGATCATGCATGAAATAAGTGACATATTTCGTCCTCGTTCGGCACAAAACCAGTAAATCTAAGCGATAGGTGACAAGGATATGTTAGTCCGCCCGCGCCGGAAGCGGCAGGTGCGCGGTGCGCGGTGCGCGGGGAGGGGCCGTCGCATGCTCGCTGCGATTGATGACATCTGTGAGGGTGATATATTTTTGAAACGAATTTTTCGCTGAATTGATGACTGTGTCGTTCGAAATTTGAATTGATGTATCGATGTTAAGGACTACGTAAACAAAGTTGCTATGAAGATATTTCAGACTAAAGTTTATATAGTTTTAATGTTTCTGTTTGTAATTTTTTTAATAGATTAAGTGACGTTTTTATAGTTTTTTATCTATCTAAATATATTATAGTAATCTGTAACACACTTACATTATATATGCAAAAATGAAAGCAAAATAATAAAATATACAACAGTTCAAGTCATCTCTAAAGATCTCTTCGACATAATATTGATTACACAAATAATGTACAAACATTTTCTTTTAGCTCTATATGGAGGTCTCCATAAAGGTTTCTGTATCACGATAATTATAAAAACCTAACCGAACCTTATATAAAAAAATTAATTGAATTCTTCAAAGAAGTTAGTATCGCTGAGGGTATAAATGAAACCTGTAATTGTAGTACTTAAATTAATGAAAATTAAAATGTAAAAAGTAATAAAAGCCTGACCTTAACTTTTATCTTTTATCAAATTAAAATTATATGTTTTTCATGCCTACCGTAAGCGTTTAAAGCGCTAGATACACTTTACGATTACAATATTAAGACCCTTAAATTAAAAAAAACAACGAGGGAAATGTTTTCGTGGTTGATGTGGTGGATACTAAAATAGTTTAATTAAAGTAGCGGAATATTTGGAATATTTTTAAATCACATTTATAAGATTGGGTTACAAATGTTGCAAAAATACTACCAAATTGTAGAAATTTACCGAGTAGATCCGACAAAGTTAACAGAAAGTTAACAGTTACTCTTAATTTATAGACTATATTTTTTTAACGAAAGAGTTTAAAGAGCATTCATTAGAATATCACTGATAACTTTAACATTAAATTAAATTGATGTTAAAACCTTTCCAATATATTAAATACCCCGAATGCCTCTTTAATGTCTATTCAAATATATTTGTAAACTATTTATCTCAGACAACTTGCACTCAAATATCCTCCGTCCCTAAATGTTCTTATATGGTATGTCATAGTGATCGATTTAATAGTAATAGATATGCCGCAGTACCATCTAGTGGTAGGTTACCATAGTGGGCGGAGCTACCTCTTTCATGAAAAACTTAATTATTTTCCAACTTTGGTGATTTTTCGGTCGATGTCGGTGTTATTTTTATATCTTAATCTATTCTATATAATTCTTTAATGTTATTATGAATATAAAGTTATTCGAGACTAGTGTGGTTTTTGGCCATGGCAGTAGTGCCTTCGACACGTGCATGTGACTCGAGAACGCGCTCGTTTATGCTTTCAATACTGCATACATTTGCGATGAGGGAAATATTCAGTGGAGATTTTCCATTTCTGAAATATATTGTACATTCAGACTTGCAAAATAAGAATCTATCGCTCCTCTAAAATATCAGCGAAGGAGAAAATAGGCTTTATCTGTTGTTGTGTTTATTCGGACTATAAGGACTATTATTGATATTCATTTTTGATGATGATTGACAATTGAGAAATAACGTGTTTTGACTTAAAATGAAACAAAATTCAAGTTAAAGACAGTAATTGTCTCACTTTGGGAAAAAGTCTCGAGGAAGAAGCTTGGTAGACCCATGGCTGTATTTAATTCCATGTTTTCTGCTGTTTACTGCTTCAAGGTAGAATATTTGATAAGTGGTGGCACTTACTACCAAGTATAAATAAATAAATCAAAAATAAAAATAAATAAATCACAGGAGAACCTATTTTTCTTTATAAAAAATCCCGTTTCCGAACACTGGCTTGTCGAAGCTTACAATAACCACATGAACAAAACAAAAAATCTACCTACAAGTTAAGGGGTATTTTACTGGATTTTAATTAAATTATTATGAGAGCATCATCAGCAATAATCAGTAACTCTGCCTACAAACTGTTGAGGTTTGAGGGTGAGTGGGCCAACGTAATTACAAACACAAGGGGCATGACATCATAGTTCTCGTGTGGTTCCCATTGCGGCACATTTACGGTGAATAGAGTTTTCGGTTGGAGCCACTTAACTCAGGTGGTACATTATCTTGTTTGCCGTTCCGTTTGTAAATTAAATCAAAGTTAAAAAAACATTTTTATCGTATATATATTCGCCTGCAATTCTTTTGATAAGGTTTATTTTTATTTTGAATAATGCATTATTTAACATGTAATGAACTGATGATATAATATGTCTCAAACTCGACTCGAATATTTGTAAAGATATGACTTCGTGTTTCCACAACACGTTATGCTGTTATATGTAATGAGCTCAATTGAAGTATATACGAGTATTTGTCGGCGAGTTCGTGTCGGCTGACTCTGGCCGTTTGCCAGCGTCGTGACCGACATCACCGACACTCAGTGCAACGTCCTGATAATATCAGACAATAGTAACGAAAATTGTTGTGATTGGAAATATATTTCTCTAAAATATTTACTAATCTATAGACTTATATGTGTTTTTAAGGGTTCCGTACCCAAAGGGTAAAAACGGGACCCAATTACTAAGACTTCGCTTTCTGTCCGTCCGTCTGTCTGTCAGCAGGCTGTATCTCAAGAACCGCAATAGCTAGACATTTGAAATTATCACAAATTATGTATTTCTGTTGCCGCTATAACAAAAAGTACTAAAAACAAAATAAAATAAATATTTAACGGTGACTCCGATACAACAAACGCGATTTTATTGGCCGTTTTTGCTCGATATCAATAAATAGTAACAGGTAGGCACTTGAAATATTCACAAAATTCAATGTTTTACAGAAAATTTACTTATATATAGTGCGTCGCGTTATGCACTTGTTTAGGGTTCCGTACCCATTATGACATTTGTGTACCTACTGTTGTCTACCTAGTCAATGGTACGGAACCCTTCGTGCGCGAGTACGACTCGCAATTGTCCGGTATTTTTAGGAATTATTTAACAATAATATAATTTGTTACGATACATTTATCATCCTCGAATAATAATCTCAAAGACATAACGTATCGCAAAACCTCTTAACATTTTCAATTAATTATTATCTAATAAATAAATTCACCTCAGAGAAATTTCAATAAAAAATATTTTTTATAATAAAATAGGACAACGTAAAATAAAAATGTTTTATATTTCTCGAGCACAATGAAGAGGCTCACGGCGCGTCGTTATTTGATTGCAGCCTCACTCCGGCTCCACGGTCATCCCCTACTTGATTGTACCTATTTATTTCAGTTCCCTTTAAGTGCAATTTTTATATTAAACTTCATTATAATACTTTGCACTAGTATTTTATGTTTACACAGTTTCAGTGTTGAATGTTCACAACGAGATAAATGCGTTTGTATATTCGTATAACACTCCCGTACCGACCAGCCAACTAATAGTGTTGCTGTAAATATTTTTTAACTTCCCATCTGATTGGCCTCGTGTGCGACGGGAAGTCAACATTTTGAAGGCCCTCAAATTTAAATTGTGTTTAAGAAAAATGTGCAATTACACAACTACTACTACTAGGTAAGTACCGTATAATACGCGGGCCCCGATGTTCTGAGTTTAAGCCAAAGATTATTAAAAGGGTATCAGATTTAACCCTCGAAAACTTTTCAGTACACCTCCACCTGAAGTCTGGGAGTAGTCAGTATCTTCACTCTCGTGTCTCAGAAAACACGAAAAGCCGTTGGTCTTGCAAAGCACCTGAATTCATTCAGTTCCAGAAATCTTAAAAAGGTTATGTGACTGAGAGAAGTCAACATCAAGCGCTGTATCTTAGTTACTGTCATTTGAATTCGGTTAATAATACATTCTAACGCAGTTCTTTAATTTTTAAAATTGAAATCACTCAGTATACCAAAACTTTAGAAGTTCAATGTAATATTTCTATTACTTATTATATACTAGAAAAATAAACATATGACATTACCTTAAACTTATTTATTTAAATTCATTCTTATGCTTGTTTGCCCTTCAAAATTTGAAGGGCAAACTAGCATAATAATTACTTGGTAATTGGCAGTCTGGGTAGACTGACATTTACCAAGTACTATTACTTTATATTATTATTACTATTAGATAATCTACCGGCAAAAAGCAATACTTAGTTTTTTTGTGTTCTGGTTTAAAGAGTAAATGAGCTAGTGTAACTACAGGCAAAAGGAATATAACATCTTAGCCCCTAAGCTTGATGACGCATTTTTAATTATTTCGTGATATTTACTTTTTTGATGTTTTAGTTTTGCCTTCAATTTGATCGTTGGAGACAGATAACAAATATGTTGACTATAAAAAGAATTTAATATTAAAAATGGCCAGAACCATCCCCATTTAATTGTAATTCCAATTCTTTTGACGAAAAATAAACCAACTGTTCCGTCACGAGTAGAGGCAATAAGACGAAGCGTTTAATCTTTTATTGTATTAGTTTTGCACTATTACTCCAAGATTCAATTATTTTAACTTGAGACTGCACAGAGAATTAATTGGCATTAGAGACGAATAATTGCGATACTTGTCCGCTTTAGTAGTTTCGGCGGCGGCTTCCGCTTCGAGTCACGGGTCCGCGGTGGTTGCCGTTTCTAACTAGCCATCATTAGGGCTAATTTAAAAGGCTAAACCCTTTATGAGCAGGAAGTCGATCGCAAGTTATGTTTATTGTATTATTAAGTAATACTGCTTTCTTTATTTCAAATAGGAAGGCAGAAAGGAAATCCGTGGTGGTTATGTCTGCTCCTCGCAATGGTGATGTCATAAATATTATTCAGTCTCAATACCACTGGCTGACTCACCATTTGAATCTAGATACAATATTGCCGTTCCTAGACTCATTTATACACACTTCTACCATCAAGTAAAGTATGTCTTTTAAAATGTACTCCTATAATACGTTTTGTTGGCTGCAGCGTTGTTCTAATAGTTAGCTTATAACACCGTAGACCCTGTTCCTGGGTTAAGACAAAGGGTAGGGCCAGTAAAGACCCTTGGGTTTTAGTGCACTTGTTTTGTATGAACTTATTCCATGTTATGGTATAAATCTCTGATATGAATAGATTTAAACAAATGGCCACTATTTTTTTAGAAAAACAATGAAATCCTAAAACGACTTCCGTCATAACGCAATGAAATGCAAATCAAATTAATCGTATGTACGTGAGGACGGTCCGGATGAATATTTAATATTTAATTCCAAGTTCATGCGCCGCACGCATTTTTACTAGAGGCCGGTACTATTTGTTAGGGACAAAAAACGTTCGGCCGTCACTAATAGCAGCTGCCACTGAACTGTAATTAAAAGGGTGAATTTTGTTTTAGGGCACGCGCTGATGGACGTTACTTTTTATTAAAACCCACATACTAACATTGTTTCCGCTCATCGACTTGCTGCAAATACCAAGCGAAAGAAACATTTATTCGTTAAAAGTCCACGATAGTCTATTCTGTTGTTGTAGGAAATAAGGCTACCTGACGCTAAGTGGTGACCACTGCACACTGGCGCCATAAAAATCATTAACCATTTCTTCCTATGCTTGTAATTACACTACATATATATTTAAATATGTATGTTATAAGAGAATCAAAGGAGTTATTATATAACATGAATAATTGATCAAAGTTAATATTTAGTTAAAAATGTCTGCAAATCAAAAGTACCGCAATTAAAGCATACAATTTACAATTGAGACTATCAGAGTACTTTAAAATAAATTTATTTGTAAAATGTCATCAAAAAAAGTCGTAAGGTTATATACACATACATCCAAACAATTTAATATTCAGGCATCGATTACAGACAATTTTATGACACACAATATAAGATATTTTAATTAAAAAACTCATTTCGGATTTTTTCAACAAATTTTATCAAAAAACTTTGTTGAAGTTTATTGTTATTTTATATTCATCAGATTTTATTTAACGCAACAGAAAGTTCACCCGTATAGAAAGTATAAAGTAGAAAGGATACTTCCCATCCCCCGACGCTTGATAAGAGCTTCGTGAGATTCATTTGGCTGTATTAAACAGAGTCGAATCGCAAAGGATTGACTGGATCCCGAGCTATTTACGGATCATTGGCAGATTGATCTACAGCCACCGCTACCACCCGACGGCTACCGCCCGTACCGACCCGCACGAAATTCGCTCGAGATAGAATTGGAAGTAAATTAGATTATATTTGGGTAATCGAATCGACTGCGATATAAAATGTATATATTTATTAATATGGACTTTTATGAATAAAATGTGCTTTCTCGGGATTTATAACCGTAATATTAGGTATATATAGAAGAAAGTGTGTTTGTTTATTTGTCCTCCTGGAACGTACGGATAGACTGATCGATCGCCGTGATTTTTTCTCTTAGAGATTGTTTACGGGTCTGAATTGGACATAGTGGTCTTCTAGATGGATAGTGGATCTGGATAAATTTTTCATTGGAACTAGTCGAGCCGAGAACGAGGGTTAAGTAAATATATATATATTTAATTCTTGAAATATATTTTGCGAGTATTTTAGTGTGAAAAATTGTAAGATTTAATTAGATAGATTAGAGCTAAGCAAAGGGTCAGTTATCTAACTTAATAAAAATGTCAAATGTTTTACTGACATACAATGCACGACCTACACTGGGTCTAACAGGACTTGAGGAATTTTGCTTGGGATTTCTTTGGAACCGTTTATGAGATAATGAAGACTGTTACAGTGTTTTAGGAAATTCATCACCTAAGAGGGTGAAATCGAGGATGAAGTTTGCATGGACAGTCATGCGACCGAGATAAAATGAGAGTATGGGCATGCAGATTAGCAAAAAATCTATAATTAAACTTTTTTATCAGCTTTATGAATAATATTTCCGATGTGATTTCCCATCCCATCGGCTAGACGGCCATTTATTTCATAATTATGATATTTTGCATCAAAATATAATATTATTTTTAATGTATTAGAGCTAAACAGACTTAAACTTTAAAGCAAATGAGTATATATGAGTCACGTTCACAGTAAAATGTATAGACAGGTTAGCATAGACAGTGGTAAGGCCTAGTATGCTATTAACCAGCAGCAAATGGAAAAGCGGCGCTAAGTTACAGTGAAGCGACCCGAATAGCAAGTTTCAGACGGGGGAATGCTGTTGCGGGAACCCGTTTAAGTGCTAATACATTTACGTAGTCACAAACAAGTCCGCGGGAAGCGATTGCGAGCGATTGACATAGTTTCAAATTACCTAACAGTTGCGGAAATTGGGACTCTGAGGTTCTCGGAAACGAGTCGCCATTTCTAGACACAAGCAAACACACAAGTGGAACGATCCTCGCTCGATTAGACGTAGTCATTATTATAAATATAGTTTTGGGTGTTTAAACTGTGCATTTTTGAAAGTTACCTGATGAACATTCATGTATTGTTTTTTCAAATGACAACTGCCTGATATTAAACGCTCTCAACGTATTATAGTGCACAAATATGTGCACTATGATCTTGTCTGTGTGTTAGTCTATGGGCCGGCAATATGTCTTAAATATGATAGCTCAATTTCAAGGTTATTCAATATGTTTTTTTTTTTTATTTTATTCTCAATATACTGTACGCTTATAAGAAGTTTGACACAGGATTTTTTAAACAACTTACTAAATGCAACCTTTAGTAATATTTATTTAAACTTAATTTATTAAAATCCAATAATTCCTTAAATGTGTACGTTAATACTCGTAGGAGCAAAATAGACGTTTCAATTAACAATAATTCGCATAACCTTGAAATTTGGTACTCATTTAGGTACATGTAATTAGATATTACAAATGAAACATTAAAAGTCTCCGATCCGATCCTACATCTCCAAAAAAAGTATTCAAGGTTAAAGGTCAAAAGTGAGTGAGTTCGGCGAGTAGGAATTGAGATACGTGATGATTTTCGATTTTGCTTCTCTAAAATCTTTGAATACTCACGTAATGAAAATTTTCGAAATCATTTTCTGTAATAATATTACATAGCTAATGAGTTAATCTGTTTGTTTGAACGTCGTTGTCTCTGGATCAAGTTGATTGATTTTAAATTATATTTATGCGTTAGATGGTCAATTTATTGAGTATAGTTATGGAGTAATAAACGACGTACAGCGCCTATAGTACAATCTATTTCTTTCGACAGTCTTTTCAGCGATTGATCGATATGCTATACAAAATTTACCAGTAAAGCCGTAAAAAGACTAAGTTATTAAGGTATTTTTATCTTAAGCCGATTTATATTCACAATAATCTTTGATAAATGATAAAAATTCGCTTGTTATTATATCACAATGTCATAAAACCTGGATAATGAAATTCGTACACCGCGGGAGCTGAAACAAATCTGTTCAATTATCTCCGCGGGGAGTGCAATCAATTATAATGATTCAGCGGCCGTAAAGCCTATCCATTGTTGAGGAAGAATACAAAATAATTGTACCGATTCCCGGTCTGTAGTAATGTAGGCGAATTATTTCGTTCGCATTAGTTAGGACTACATATAAATCCATACTAATATTATAAATGCGAAAGTAACTCTGTCTGTCTGTCTGTCTGTGTGATTTAGATGAAATTTGGTACACAAATAGTCTAGAGCCTGAGAAAGTACATAGACTTTTTATTTGGAAGAAAGTCCTGTAAAGGGTTGAAAAGGGGGATGAAAGGTTGTTAGTTCTTGAAAGTATTGTCTTTTTTAGAACTAGAAGCATAAAACTGATATTTTAGACTGTACATTTATAAACTAACATATCATGACACCCACTAAGGAGGAAATTTTGGAAATTCAACCCCTAAAGGGGTGAAGTAGGGGTAGAACATTTGTATGGAAGTCTAATATTTAAGTTAAAAACATGAAACTTTATTTTTGGGATACTGATTAAAAAGGAGTAGATACGTATTTAAGCGTTTCTGGATATTTTACGCCCAAGGGGAGAAATAGGGGTTGACATTTCGTATACAGGTTAGTCTGGAACTCCGTCATTTTTAAAGTTAGAAGCATGAAATTTCATTTTTGGGCTACCGATTAAAAATTAGTAGATATGTATTTAAGCGTTTCTTGATATTTTACGCCTAATGGGAAAAAGTATTCATTCATTTATTACGTAAGATGATTTAGGGATGTCTTATGTTTTCTTACAAGGGGGTGGTTTCTCCTTTAGATTCTTACGAATTAAATATTAAACAGGGAGTTTATAGGAAAGAAATTGGGTTGACATTTCGTATATAGGATAGTCTGGAAGTCCGTCATTTTTAAGTTAGAAGCTCGAAATTTTATTTTTGGGCAACCGATTAAAAATGACTTGATTCGAATTTAAGTGTTTCTGTATATTCTACCCTAAGGGCTGAAATACACACCAATGTGGTATACAAAGAGGTCTTACATTAACTTAATATTTTAAGTTAATTTGTAAATATATTCATATTCTACGATGACGACCTCCGTGGTCGGGTAATGTGTACACCGGTTTTCATGGGTACACCACTCCGAGGTCCCGGGTTCGATTCCCGGCCGAGTCGATGTAGAAAAAGTTCATTAGTTTTCTATGTTGTCTTGGGTCTGGGTGTATGTGGTACCGTCGTTACTTCTGATTTTCCATAACACAAGTGCTTTAGCTACTTAAATTGGGATCAGAGTAATGTATGTGATGTTGTCCAATATTTATTATTTATTTATTTATTCTACGCGAGCGAAGCCGCAGCTAGCAGCTAGTATACTATAATGTTTACACTTTTCGCTGCACCCACTCATAGGAGAAAAGTGATCGCGATACGCAGGAGATATATTTATATTGCACTAGTCAAAGTCAAAGTCAAAACTCAAAAATATATTTCAATATAAAAGTGTTACTTGCTTATTGATAGTCAAAAATCTACCACCGGTTCGGAAATTAATACCTCGGACATTTTTTTTTAAATTACATTTTTTACAACTATTGAATACATAAAATATCAATAAATATATTTTAGTTTTTAAAACAGCCTGTGGGCGATCATCTCATTCTTAAGGTGTGCAATAAACTAAAAAGTCATCAGTGTTGTAATATCCTTTAGCACACAAATGCTCTTAACGATTCTTGAAATTTTACAATTGAATATTTTTTAACGTTTTCTGGGTTCCTGTTATAAAAACGTATACATTGCCCGACAAAAGAGTTACTAACCTTGTGTAATCGGATACTTGGAGTAACAAGTTTATTCTTGTTCCTAGTATTAATTGTATGTACGTCACAATTTCTGAAAAAAACATTTATGTTTTTGCGTACATACATGACATTATCAAAAACAAATTGAGAAGCGATAGTCATTATTTTATAATCTTTAAATTTGCACGGCTATATATTGCTCGAATAGTCCTCTTCTGCAATACAAAATAGTATTAATATCGACTGCATTACCGCAGAGTAGAGTGCCATAAGACATTATACTGCGGAAATTACTGAAATAGTGTGTGCATAAACACAAGTGCATTGTTTTTTCCAGTTCAAGCTCAAAACGGCTTCACTCGCACTATTGTGCTACTATGCAGTATTGGCCCTTGGACAAAAATCCTATCACTAACGTGTTCGTTATGTATGTATATCAAGCAGATGATTTTAACGCTACCACTCCTGTTGTATCTCGCTCATGGCCTCCTGTGTTGGTTGGTGCTGTAGCTCTATTTTATACCATTTAACCGATTACCAAGACAATCGGTATATCTATATGGGCACCGTCTGCCAGGTTTTAGGATGATATATAAATCTGTTGAAACAATTAATCTAATTCAGTTGGAGCTTTGCACATTATTGTGGATACTTGCTTGGTGAAGTTTCTTCATTTCAGGTGTAGACCTGACCTGGTGTAGGCTTGCATCCAATTTCATCTGTGTCTAGGTTTGGTCATCTTGGAAAAAATAGTCATTTCCATGTGACAGTAACACTTTCGAGACTTGCGTGAAGATTTTGGGCAAGTTTTTGAATAGTTGGTATATATTTTTTTATGATGACGATCAAATGGGTCAGCTGATTGTAAGTGGTCACCACCACCCATAGACAATGGCACCATAAGAAATGTTAACCATTCCTTATATTGCCAATGCGCCACCATCCTTGGGAACTAAGATGATATGTAACTTGTGTCTGTAGTCACACTGGCTTATTCAACCTTCAAATTGGAACGCAACAATACTGCTGTTTGGCGGTAGAATAGCTGATGAGTTTGTAGTATCTACCCAGACGGGCTAACATAAAGCCCTACCACCGAGTAAATTTTGTACGAAAAAAATCATAGAATTATTGCAACGCAAGTCGAGATTTACAAGCTATTTATCAATACGTTTACATTTATCGGGATAAATAAAAGTTAGCGCAGGTATTTCCCATTGATTTCGAATGTTATCTGTAACAACAAAGTGTTCATAGTGCGGAGGATCGTTTGTATTGCATTTTATTTACATTATTGCAATTTACATTTTAATTGTTATAGTTAAAATAAAATAACTGCGAAGAGAGATAGCCCTGTGGACAAAACACGTGGCTCTTAATCGAAGGTCCCGATTTCAAATACAAACATATACTAGTTTCCTGTGCTGAATTATTGCTCGTAATTCGTCTAATGCTTGGTAACGGAGAAAAAATCCAACAGAATTTGCGATTTGTAATGGAACAGAATTGCATGATGATATTGATCCAACTTGTTTGTCCAGCATTGGGATCTTGACAGGCTGTTACTAGACCACATGACAACAATATATAAACGCTCACCGCGTGATATTATAATGGCCTTTATGAATAATAGTAATAGCAGTAACTTATAAGGGTCAATTTTTCTGACGTAAAGGAGAAGTACGAGCAGAAGCAATTGTGGATAATAATATTTCAATCAGTTTCGGCCGTGTCGGTCACAATGTTGGAGAGTAGCCAACGTCGGCCGGAGCGAGCTCGCCGACATTTATACACTAAACTTGTAGGTTATTACACATAGTGTCACGTGGCGTGTGTGGCCTTAAAATATAGATCGATTTATAAATTCGGTTCTACCGATGGATGAGATGGACACTCGCTAAAAATAATTATAATATTTAAGTAATTTTCGTGAAAAAGTCAATACATATTATGAATTATTTTTTTGTTAATTTTCGTAATATTCCGTTATTCAAACTATCTCAGTGATATTAGTAGCTTATATTTTTTACTTAAAACTGGTTAACATAGGAACTTCTATCTAATATTTACATTAAAGTTAATTTAAAACAATATTCGCAGTAAATTCAGGATTCGACAAAGTATAAAACAAAATACATCCTGATTCAGCGAACAATGCCCCGGTCTGGATAAAGTAGGTATATTTTCCGCGTCGTTTGCTAAACTACTATCATTTCTTCTCAGCCGCGACTCTGAATGGGCGGTTTACGTCGAAATAAAAATATCTCGGAATATTTTCTCCGTTGCAAATATGTATGACTTCGACAGCGGCGTCCTCCAGTCAAATGCAATGCTTCTCCGATAGCGCTCGCGCTAGAAGAGTTTTCATATTCCACATTATTTTAAAAGTGCTCGGTCTCACTTTCCACAGGCGATCGCTAAGCTTACGGTCACGACTCTTTTGTAAAGTTAATTTATATTTATTTATTTTTTATATGTAATTAGAATTGAATTTATTTTATAAAATTTAAATGGCGAGTGCATTGCTACGTGGAGGATTGCAGAGACGTCGCTAACATTTCAAATGCAACGCGTTATGCGATTCCTTTGAAGCAATAGTTTAAAGTTAGTTTTCCTTTATGTTTAGTTTTAAATGTTTATTTTATGAAGGATAAAATTATATTTTGTAACACTTTGAACCGACTGTTGAAAGATTATCGGGTGGCAGAGCTTTTCATAAAATCTGGGTAGATAACTCACCACTAACTAAAAAAACATATTATATTTTGGATATTAGTGTGGTCTAGCAAATGGGTCACCTGATGATAAATGCCCAAAGATATTGGCTTTGTAAGAAGTATTAACTATTTCTTACCTCGCCAATGCGCCACGAACTGGGAACTAAGTTCGGAATTATTGTACGTGCCTTGTGCTCACTCACTCTTCAAATCGAAACCTCATATTAATAAATAGTGATGTTCGGTGATAGAAATATTGATTATTAAGCGGTACCTCACCACTGATTAATATGGGGGCTGGTGCAAAGGTGTCATCGAGTAGTTGTCAAAGTGTGAGTGAACTAGTATAATTATATGCAAGGATCACATATTAACGTGTCCCAAGAGAACAGACTACGTGGTTTCAGAAAAACTGACTAAAGCCGTCAGTGGCAATCGTTACATACTATAAAAAAAGTCGCTTACCGCTGTCTGTCTGTACTTATGTATGCTTAGATCTCTAAAATTACGCAACGGATCTTGATGCGTAATTTTTAATCGATAGAGTGATTCAAGAGGAAGGAGGTGTTTTATACATGCACGATGTAATGGGTGTAAAAACATTGTTTTGCGCTTACATTGCAAGTGCTGGCTGAACCCCATAAGATAGATCAAAATATACTACAGTATTGTGCAGCTAAAAAAAAGGTCTACAAAAAAGTCCGCAATGCTATATGTCTATCTCTCAGGGGTGACCCACAATAACCATTCTTTTACTTTACTTTTTACAGGAAATAATGGCTTATTTTTGATGCGATTTTAAGCAATATTGCTGTATAGCTTAAAATGGCTTCGCATTAATCCTTATCCAAATATGTACCTTAAATACATTTTGCATTTAATATATCAATATGGCCCATTAGAGCATGTAATGCAATTAAAATGAATATTTTTAGCGGCTTGTGTTGTCTAATGATTGAAAAACTGAACGTTGTATATAAAGACATACTGTGGTGTATTGAGTATCAGCATTGCACCCGTGCGAAGCAGGGTCGAGTCGCTAGTGTTAAATAAACGCACTCCACGTAAACTTCGATAGCGCGGGTTTCACAGCCATACCACAAAGAAGCATCGCTTATGAGAATAATAAAATAGTACCATATATATAGCTTGCAGTAGTTGGTATCATATAATTCGTATAATATATATATGTATATGTATAGTATAAAGTAATATACGATAGTTAAATTAGAAAGTAACGGAACGGCATAACTCAATGAGAATAAATCGTCAAAAGTCTGTGTGTGTACAAATAATGAGTCTCAAAAAGTAAAATTACACGCATGACGAAAATATTAGGAATGGAACGAATGAAAGAAAGAATTCCATTTTCAAAATGATGATCCAAATATATTCAATAAATTTGCATTAAGATCATCTTCACGGTGCCAATTGACCATCTGAATGAGAGGGTAAAGCCTTTCCGATATTCTGCTAAAAATGAAAATGTTATATTGTTATTTCTAGAGACACAATAGTACGTGACGGCTCGAATTCACAACAGCATTTCAATTACTTTGATATATATTATTACTATTATCCTAATGGTCACGAACACGGTACTACGAATGAGAATATGGTCGCCCAGAAATTGCTGCCGATTGCGGTACAAATATATCAGATGATTAAAAACAAATGAGCATTTTCTGTCGTTATCCTAGATCACACAATAAACGAAGCATACATATAAATATACAATGTATATAAATATTATACATGAAAGTTGTACGACAGTATTAGCCACACAAATTGAACCAGAATTGAAATTTATTATGATATAAAAGCGACATAAAATTTCCGGGAAACCCAATATATTGACTCCATTCAAATAACTAATTGAGCTTATTTGTATAAATGCATTCCACCGTTTAAACTCTAAACATCAACAGCGTAATCAAGTAATTACATCAATTGATAATAATCACAAACATTTAATATTACGTAATAATGCAATAACAATGAAAATGAAGATGTGAAGTAACAATTTCATTAATTTGCTTAATGTGTGGAAATAATAATAACCGACTGAGTGGATAAAAGTAAGCTCACAGGAATGTACCTGATGGTAAGTGATCACTGCCGCCCATAAACTTTGGCAATATAAGAAATATTAGTCTTTCCATACACCACCAACGCACTGGCTCACTCACCCTCCAAATCAGACGAAAGCCATACAAAATGATTACTGTTGACAATTGTCGAGTGAGTGGTTCTTTCACAGAACAGACAACAATCAAGACAACCTATCTTATCCGAACCAATAAAAATAAAAATATTCTATATTTGGACATATATTTTGAAAAGCACTTTTAAATCTTCATGTTACAGGCTTAAACTAAAATTCAGCTGCCAGCGAGCCGGAATGTAGTTTTTTCACAAAGAACCGGCAAGTTGTGTTGTGACTTCCATCCACTTACATACATACGTAAAATAAATAAACTTCAATAATTGTTTATCCTGTTTTATTATTGTTCGCCAATAGCTACTAAAATATATCAGTACGATGACGAATAAACGCATCAATTTAAACGTTAGACAAAAGTATGTTTTCAGAAAGGTTTAACTTACTGATACATTTGGACTAGCTCATAGTTATTATTAATTTTACTTGTATTATTGATATATTTTTGTTTTATTTCCACAATCAACAGTAAATACACCAATTATTGATATAGTCGAAATATATCCGTTAATTTAAATATTTTATTAACGATGAATACATAATGATCGGACGAAATTAGTTGACCCAGAACTACACCATACGTAACATGTAGATCCCACCGGAGGTAGCGAGCTACAACCTGTGCCAGTACCCTCGGGTCTTGAAAGTGTTTCATATGTTGTTCTTTTTAATTTGTGCGCAAAGCCCAAGATCCTAAATTTTCAGTAAGGTGGAGTAAAAGGTATTTAATAGAAGAGCAAGCTTTTGCGCAGCGTTGAAATATTTATAATCTAGTTGTAGTTTTAAATTTACTTTATTTTCATGTTACACGAAAGTATAGAAAACAATGTTTAAAACGTTGTGTAAAAGTCTTCAGTATACAAATTGAACGCCTCGTAAAGTCTACTTAAGCAATTATCCTTTAACAGAGGCTAGTTAAGTGGTCAACGGAGACTGTTGCTGGTGATCTAGCTTAATCAATTACATGTAATTAGACGTTTGTTCCCAGATGTCTGGAGTGCACGTAAATGTCTAACAACTTAGACTGTCGGTCTGTTGGAACTGGCGAACTTGTGTGATTGAAATTTATGAGAGATGTTGATTTGTATAAACACATTTATACAAATATACAGAGTATATAGATATACATTATACAGAGTAAATTTCAAACAGAATTTTCGATTCCTAATATTATAAACGCAAGAGTTTGAGGATAGATGGATCTTCGTTACTGTTCGGCAAGCTCGTTGATGAAAATTAAAAATAGAGATATCATATACTTTGACTGAAAATATTCTGATTTTGTCGGTGAAGAAAAAGCAATGCAATGCTCTAGTTGGATATATTTTCAGAAAGACTTTTGCCCAGCTGTGGGATAGCAACTAGCCCAACACGAAAACAACAAAGAGTAGGCTATATATTAGCGAAGTACAATGATACCTCGCATAATCTGATATCGGCCTAGCGTGGAGAGCATTATCATAATCTCCCTTAAGGTTTCATTTAATCCGGGCAGTAGTTTGAGCAGCGTGCTCGATTTAATTATTAACAATCCCACTAAATACGACGATTGCGGTGAATGTCTGCTTATAACGGCGCATTTGCGTTTACTTTATCTTTTTTTAGGGAGGGCAGAGAATAAATAGGGCGCCTAATTGTAATTGGTCTTTATCTATAAACATGAGCTGTAATTATTATCTAAAAAGTTCAGCTGACTTCTAATGCGTCAATCAGCCAACCATGGTAACCAAAAGACTCTGGCCCAGTACATGTAACTGTAAACACTTTATGGTTTAGAAAATATCTGCTACCTTAGGAAGTAAAAGTAATTCTGAGAAATACAGAAATAATTACTCGTGAGATTGTTGTGTTTAATTGGTGTGTGTGTTTTCGGCAACATTCATATCGTGTGTTGCATAATGGCAAACTATACTACAAAATAAGCTGGAATAAACTTCTACACTTTTCCTTAAAAGAACAAAGCTTGGACCTTTTTACATTGTGGTAGGGTTTTGTGCAAGCCTACCACGGTAGGTATCCTCCACTTATCACATTTTGTATTGCCAAGCAGTAACACTTAGTATCGTTGGGTGTGAGCCAGTTCGACTGTAGGCATAAGGGACATATTAACACCTTAGTTCTCAAGGTCAGTGGCTCATTGGCGATGTACGGAATAATTCGTATGGTTCTAATGACTTTGAACGATGATGACTTTGGCCTCCAAACGGTACATTTGCTAGTCTACCTAACAATTTAAAAAATGCCCATCATTGGAATATTTAACTGTCATTACAGAAAAGCTATGTTTTTGTGACGCGGAAAATTAGATGGAAAAAATGAATGGTTGACAAAATGTTAGTAGGAAGTAGTAGTATTAATAAAAAAATATACTACAACGATTAGTTCATACTTGTACATTTATTTGTAGAATATTATTCTATTATATTATAATTTCTATTATATTAAGCCGCTGTATCGTTATAAAGAATCGTCCAAAATATTATGTAATGTAAAGAAAAAAATCCTTTCATAATTAAATGAAAACAAGCGGATGAACCTTGTTCGTTACAAAAATATACTTCTTTTTCATCTTCATTTTGTACACAACATTATATCTTATAAAGGTTTCACGAAGTAATACAAGTGCAGGTGTGCACCAAACTCTTTGTAGAAACCTTGCCTATTAGCCCATTAAGCTCCACAAACCGATCCCTAACTTAACATACATTCAAATTCTTACGATATTACATAATTACACGCGTTAAGTTAAAAATATAGTCCGTATTTATAAAATTATACTTCTTTGGCGCTATGGGAGTCAAATTTGAAGGTCAAAGGTCATTGCAACGTATGTGTATGTAACGTGTCTGACGCAAATTGTTTCACAACTGTGACGTGTACGGATTTTCAGGCGCTTCATTTATTTAGACTTGCTCACTGAGCTCACACTGCGCTTCATTTTAAATGTCAGCAGGTTATAATAAAAAAATCTTCCAGGTGTGATCAAGACAATGTATATTTGACGCGATTTATTTTTAGCATACGAAAATGTTCTTACAGTCATGAATGTTATTTTCATAATAAAAGTATACACTATCTGGGAGATTGTGTCATTTATGTAAAAATCAAGCGTTACTCAAGACGCAGGGCTATATGCGGCGACGCTTCACATTATTAATAAAAACACGTAATACAAATAAAAGCTGCTTAAATTGGAGCGATAGCATTCCCCTCAGTTCCAGGGAATGACAAAAACGTGGAGGATTTATAAATACTTTGATTCGAATCTTAATATGCAATTTTTTGGCTCGATCTCGAAACATTTACCTCGTTACCTAATTACCGCTACTGCAGCTAACGGAAAACTCAATATAAAAACATATTATAATCCTCGATCATTAATAGCTTGCGAATATTCCACGCTGTGTAAATGCGTCTTTCTTCTCTTGAGGCGAAAGTTTTGAGCATATTCCAGCACGTAGCTCCAGCGCGGGGAGTGGATACTCACTTGGTATTCCCAATATTATTTACTTTCAAGATTGAGGAATTACGAACATAAATTAGGCACGTGCCAACTCAGTACTTACTCAGTGCTTACCCACATAAAAATACAGCCAAGATTCGCTCGATCTAATCACCGCGGCTATTATAGCATTAATTGCTATAAATTAAACCAGTACATTTTTTCAAAATATTGTTATTATTAAAGAGGTTCCGGTTTAACTATCGTTATTCGATACTTCTACGACTATATATTATTAATAATATATATTTACATTTTAATTTGTGTATTGCAGCTGATCTTTGTGGCCTCGATAGTGACTATTGTTAGAGACCAAATATTGAGGATCAGCCAGGAGAAGTGGAGCTCTGGTGAGAACAAAGAATGGAGTACGTTGTATTTATCTAAGAGTGACTATTACGGCCGTCGCCTTGTCAGGATGGTGGAAGTGCTGTGCGGAGCGAATGCTACTGTCAAGTTTGACAAGACGTTGCAAGCCGAGTTCCTCGTTTCCGTCAGTGGAAGGTGTTTAGAAAAAAATATCAAATTTTTGAATATTAAGTATATCTATAATGAAGTATAATTATTAAAAAACAATTGTATTGCTGCTTGCATCTCTGCGGTTGAATATATAGAGAACCAAAGTTAATTGTCTATTTATCGAGTCAATTATTTATTTATGATTATCATATTATCGTCACGCAAACGATTATTTATTTTAGTTATTCGCTTCCAATAGTTACGAGTTCAATGATTAATATGTTCATTATGTAATATTTGTGTTAGCGAGGCGGATAATCGGTCTATTTGTATTCTTATGGATGCATTTATATCGATGACCCGGGTCGAAGCTGTTGAATATAAAGGGTATTATTTTATTTTGTTTGGAATTATTTAATTCGGAATACGTTTTACAAATACAGACAGACACACTGAGCGATGTCAATTATGTAAAATATGACGTTATTAATATATCATTCAGTCATAATATTGTTGCAAAATCAAAAAAATATTGTTTACACGCGCGGCCCTGGTGTAGTTGTGTTACAAATATATATCGACGGAGTTCAAACAGTTATAGGTAATGACCACATACACTTCAAGGAAATGTTATACTGCTCGAGGTGCGTCTTTGTGGCGTGTGGCTTATAGTGTTTCTCGTTTGTGGTTACTTTCATGGTCGGAGAACGTCCGGTGTTTCGAGCTTAGCGTGTAACAAAATACCACCTACGTCGCAATCAATGCGATTTTAATTTATATATAAAAGGTATCAGAGGGGAATATAATCAACAAACTTTTGTATTTAGCGAGCATCAGGATTTAATCACTTTTAGCCGAGTTTAATAAAAGCAAATAGATTTTTCGTTGGAGTTAAATTAGATTAAATATGGAATTTGACATTTTTGTACTTAAATAGTTATCTAGGGGAAATAGTAGTATATTGTATGATGTACAGTAAAGGCAAGAAATCGACTTAAATATGTTCTTTACAAAATATCACCTTCTATTGCTAATAAGCGGCTCGCAAGGCCCTACAAGCTATTTAGGATGTTTACCGGTGTCTGGGCTGTGTGGAAGCCCGTCAGGTACCGATGACGCATCCGTTATTCTACAGCTGTGTTTAAATTTAAGGGTATCTGAGTTTGTGTAATTTTACATAAATATTTCAGGTCTTATGTTTTGTAGCCTAATAATGGTGTAATAATGGTGTAAATTTGGCAGATAAGTTCCTTATACGATGTAGACATCCGCTAAGAGTTTACGAAACTCCACCCCTAAGGGCGCAGGTTCAGCTACTGATACATACTGCTTACAGCGCCAATGACTATGAGCAAAGGAGATCGCTTGACAACAGACCCTTGCCTCTTCTATTGACTTTGTATCATAAATCTAAAAACCTAACTATAATTCATAAGAGGAAATATTCACGTGACATTTACGCCTTGACAAATAAAAACGTGTTTTATCGCAAACCAATACAGCGATCTTTAAGTGGCCAGTATTAATACACCGTGTGTTGAGACCACTTTTCACTAATAAAAGTATAACGTACGTGGCTGTGGATTGCTGGCGCTTCGCCAACGAGGCTCGCGCTGAAACATGAAATAAGCGCGTAACTCTACTCGATCGCCGATATCGGGGTTACACTGCTTCTGTGACGTAATTATCATTTTCCTATTATACGTAAATTGAACCGATGTTAGATCTTCAGGATAAGATTATCTCTACAGCTATTTGATATCTTAATTGATAGAATAAACACATTACTAGTTATAATTGTCATGAAATTTAAAACACAAACAGATCTGGATACGATCAGTTTATTCTAGCAGAAGGTAAGGAAATTACTAAGACTTGGAGCAAAATCTAACTACGAGCTTGAAACGAAACAGCAAGGCGGTTTACTGTGGAAGTCTTCAGTCCTGTCTTAGGATAAATAAAGTTTGTTAAATCTTTTTACTCATACTTTATGTAGTCATTCGTGAATTTAGTTGTGTTTTTGTCATATTGTTAAGGAGATCAATAATATAGTAGATAGTGTTCGAGTAATGTAAACCGCCACTCGTCTGAGTTTCGCAGCCACACGGGTTGACTTCATCAATCAATCAATCAAACAAAATATACTTTATTCAAGTAGGCTTTTACAAGCACTTTTGAATCGTCATTTAACAAACTATTTAAAGTAAATCTACCACCGGTTTGTAATGTAGATTCTACCGATAAGAACCGACAAGAAACTCAGTAGTTACTCTTTTTCAACATATAAAAATACAGTCATGTTAGTTAAATACAATTATATATGTATGTTATGTCTCCTGCCTGGAAGTCAACAAACATTAACTCCACGATTTTTTATCATCAATATAATTTTGTATCGAATAATATACCTTCTTTACAAATGAATTTTTTACAATTGACTTGAATCTATAAAACGGCAAAGTTAAAAATGTCTGCGGAATTTTATTATAGAAGCGGATACCTTGCCCCAAGAATGATTTATTGACTTTGCGGAGTCGGAAACTTGGCGTTCTAATCTTATCCTTGCTTCTTGTGTACATACAATGATTATCACTGATTTTATCAAAGTGATCAATGCTACTGTGAATATACATAATATTGTTATAAGTATATTGCGACGCAACAGTGAGTATTCCTACTTTGTTAAAAACATCTGTTAATAGGTACGTGTGTATACAGTATATGTATTTGTATATAAATATGTATATGTATGTATATCTAACCGATTGAGGTGAAATTTTGCAAATATTATTCGGATAGTGATCTTATAAAATAAATATATTTTTTAAACTTGAATCAAATAAAAGTTTGGTTTCAAATCATAATTTTATGCCTTTTCATTTTTTAAATACATCAGTCTAACAGTCTCGTTGAAATAATGAGTAGTTTATGAAGTCGCAAGTCCCGAGTTCCTATAAACACGGGAACGAGCCCCGAGTCGAACTCATAAAAAGTCATCATGAGTGTATAATACGTATAAAAGTCTTCGGTGGGGACATTCCCGCAGGCAGCGCACAGGCTGAAAGTAGAAAGTACTTATACTCCTCTATCCCGAAAAGTACGTTAAATCATTGGTCCTTCGAAATTGGATTTTTCGTGTAGCGAATTATGACGGAATGGAGAGGTCGCTTGTATTTCCCTTGAGGAAGATCACCGTGGCTGAAATCGATCAAGAGAACAGCATCACATTTAGCAAAAGTGGGAAATTTCTTCTCAAGACTTTGAATATCTCTTGTAATAATATAATTTCATAGCAAAATATAAATACGAGTACATCAGAAATTTTAAAGGTTTAAAAGGAAGCACAACAGCAAGACAAGATCAGCGAATGATTAGTCTGTCTCTCTTTGTTGCTGTATGTTTATTAGAATAAAATTATTATATTAAATTGAACAGCGTATTTCTTTTTATTTAAACAAATTTTACTTACATATTGTTTCCGAAGAAAACACACTGATTAGTGTCGATTACATTTCAAATTAATATTCAAATTACTTTTCTTCTTAAGAGCCGAGATGGCCCAGTGGTTAGAACGCGTGCATCTTAACCGATGATTTCGGGTTCAAACCCAGGCAGGCACCACTGAGTTTTCATGTGCTTAATTTGTGTTTATAATTCATCTCGTGCTCGGCGGTGAAGGAAAACATCGTGAGGAAACCTACATGTGTTTAATTTCAACGAAATTCTGCCACATGTGTATTCCACCAACCCGCATTGGAGCAGCGTGGTGGAATATGGTCCATACCTTCTCCTCAAACGGGAGAGGAGGCCTTAGTCCAGCAGTGGAAAATTTACAGGATGATTATGTATGTTTATGTATTACTTTTCTTATTTACCTTTCTCTTCTCCTCACAAATCGTGTTTAAAATTAAACTTATAAAATGATGTAAACAAAATAGCCATTTTTAATACATCCAGTAATTAAGGCAACCATATAACTCCCGATTCCCCGATGAAAGCCACGGAAGATCATTCATGAATACACGAAACCGGTGCCGCGGTTTTGTATTATGTAATAAATAATCCCTTAAAGGCCCGTTTAATACTCGGTAGTAAAATGTTTCAGCGTAAGTATCAAAAGTAATAATTCGTGCCGTTCTCAGCGCCACGCAACGCTCAACGCATGGCTCGCATTCAACTCTTTAATGAGCCATTAAATACCTAGAGCGTGTAATGTGCTGGCGTCAGATTTTAAATCTCTCGTCAGAAGCATCACGAAAACATAACGCATTATATTTAATATCGTGTCATATCAATTTAAGATCTTTTTGACACGCAGAACTTCTTTAACAATGATAGTATAAAAAGTAATGGCCCATTAATTTCCGAGTGCTCAGCGAGAACTCCCCCTCCGGCTCGGTTGGCGTCCACGCTCGACGCAAATGCAAATTTGTTGATACACATATGGCAGAATACTTGCCCGCGATACTTGCGCGGTTTAGCGCCACATTCGTTATAAACACAAATTAAGCACGTAATTAAAGAATAATCTTTTTTTCCGTCACGCTCTTTCTATTGATTTAGCTGGCACTAGATATTGATGATATACGAAATATTCATCCAACGTTAAAGTAAGGAGCACCTTAAAAATTCAAAGTAGAGACTCACGGCGATTATTTAGGGTCCATGTGCAGTATCTCAACTCAGAATATAACTGAATTAAACTGTAATTTATTGGAGTCTGCGAATACGACACCGCACACTTACAAGTGGCTTTTTCCTCCTGTTTTTCTCATCCATCACAATAAATAATACTCCGGCTCTATCACTTTGTTGGATGTTCGTCCATTTCACAGTCAGTTGCTTGTAATAGCGAGAGTCGCGTTATCATCCTATCTTTATTAATATGTAACATCATATTTTAACTTTGATTTATGTTTGGTTTAGGTGTGCGTGAATTAATTACGGGATATGTATCAACTTTGTTGTTTAGATGTACTTTTAAGAATTAGCAATACAATGAGTAATGCCTCTCGCAATAATGATCTCTTTCCCATGGGTGTCGTAAGAGGCGACGAACGAATATCTGAGCAACTGGATCTGCTCATCTGGTCACAGGGTGTTAATGCGCCTGCTCTGTTTTCATCGTACGTATGGTGAAAAACTCGTTAAATTGTTCCCCTCCTCTTATGACCTGGGTTCCTTAAAACAAAGCGTGAAGAGGCATCTCGCGGGCCAGCATGGCGAGAGCCAGGAGTGAAGTCATATCCTACTCGGCGTATATAAAAGAAAAAGTTGAATTCATTTAAACCTGTCGAGCTTTTTTCGAATAATCGATAATCGATAGAATGGTACGTAATGTAATTAAAAATTAACCTTTAAAGTGTGTTATACCTACTCCTAAGGCTTACATTTTTTTAAATGTCGTAATGAAAGTTAAATCCCGTTTAATAAAAAGAAGGCCTGAGCGCAGAGCGAGGCGCGTCGACAGTCCGGGCGGATTACGTTCATCTCATTACGACGTAATTAAAAAGTGAGCGAGTCGCGACCGCGAGCGACGAGCGATTAAGCACGCGCAGCGTATCACTGCCAAAGGGCTTAGAAGTTCATAATGTGAGTTCACTGTTGTGTGGCTCGACGGCAACCGTTTATTTAATTGGGTATGATCATTTATCAACTCCTATATAATGTTATTTGGGGACTATATTTCTCATTGCGTATTATTTTTCATCATCGAACAAAAATGAGTTCTTTCAATTTTATATAAATGGATAGCGAAGAGTCCAACCGTATAGTATCGTCACAGTTTCAGTTTTAAACTTTGAAAAGTTTGAAATTAAATTCTATCCGTTCTCAACTGTCTTATACTCGATGCGGCAAATACGTAAGACAGCACAAATATTACCAGAACGAGGATTACCTTATACACTCCAATCGGGGACGAATTTAATCAATATATGAAACATTGTATTGACAGTATATCAAATAAGTACCAGTCAAAAATTGTCCGTTAGTTATCATTTGCAGGACAACGCTAAAAACATATACAGTAATCGTTTTTATACGATACAGCAACATTTTACACACACGTTGCTTCTGATTTTATCAGTGCGAAGTCAGGACGGACAGCTAGTATTTTTAACTAATATAATTGATATTATCTTGCCTTATGTGTATAATCTTATTGAATTTAACTACTTTTGCTAAAATATGAAGCGACGAGTCAGAAAGTTGTTTAATCAATTAGTCATTTTTACAACAACTTGGACAAACTTGGAAAAATGTTTTGTCGTGATTAATGGACTCGATCGAATGTTATTAATTATAAATTAGTGTTCAAACAAAACTTCCGGATGATAGCTCACTCTCCAGCTTAAAGATTATCTTGAGAACGATTAGTAGTTTTAGTTTTTTAATTAATAATAAGAAAGAAAAAAGGACTGCCTCGTTTGTCTATTGGCTATTGGCATATGGCGCTAGATCCCAGGTCGAGTCGATGAATCATCATTAGATTTTTCCCTGTGTGCCTGCAATTCCACTGTCTCACTCACATTTAATTTGAAACACAAAATGACATAGTATTGCCTTGGTGAAACAAATTGGCGACTTGTGTTATCACCAAAACTTGTGTTAGTGTATTGCTAATGTATTCCACTGTTAACATTTATCAAAGATATAATAGAGTTGTATTTGCAATATTTATCAATAACAATAAAATAAAGAAATATTTAAGACGCTCAATACGCCACTACTGCTCGTCTGCCTGATAATACAAGTTATTATATATTTATTCTTTTAAGTTTTTCTTGAACATAACAACCGACAAACAGTTCAAAACTATGCGAAGGAAATATGTAATATTAAGCTGTTAAATTAGTTGAACGTCGAAGTGAATGTCCAGTAAAACAGAGCAAATATTGCCGTTTCATAGACATCTCAACAAAACAATTGTCAATACCTATCGGTGCGGCTTTCAATGCGTTATTACATTCATTAGAATCGGTTTTCAGTCGCAGAAGTTGCCGCTGAGCGGTGACAGTGCACAAAGGCGGAGTGAAGGAACTGAGGAGGTGCCGCGTTTTGTTCTGAGAGAGGTTTTGTTCTACGCGAGAAAAGGGATAGAGGCGTATTGTGTCACGGTGACAGCAACAGTTGTTTACCGTTCGTTGTATGTGTGGTTTGTTTGAAACACAGAATCAAATACGTTCTTGTTTATACTGAAAATCTCTCCGTATTTTTTCCATGCAAAACAGTGCGTGTTACGTGGCTACATATTGTTTCGTACTAACAACCGACGTAAATATTGAATTTTCTAGATGTTTTACAGCAAAAAAAAAACAATTCATAATAATGTTCTAGTACATAAAATACATTATTTAAATCATTGTTTATTTCAACTGTTAAATAAAATTATTCTTACTTTAAGTACTTCTACTACTACTACGGTTCCACTACGGTTAGATGAATGCGATTATTTAATTTTTAATTTTATATTTTGCGCAATATGTGTGAAAAGCTGGAATTGGAGTTCGAGTAATCGTTGCATAAAATACTAAATAATCGCTCACATTATACAAATATGTTACAATTCGACAAAATCGAGTTACATCTACACACTTTCCACGTTCACTTTAAAACACCTGGATTTTTATTTATGAAACTTTTACATTACATTCAAAATATAAACTCACCGTCACCGCTCCCAATGGCACTAGATCTAGTATTCGCGGAATGTTATAACGAGGCTGAATGTCCATGAAATATCTAACGATTCAAAACTCAACAAAGCGAATACTTTCAACAGTATTTTATTGTGTCTTTTGTTTATATACAAAATATTTTTTTTCTAGAAGGCTTTTTTTTCGAAAGTCTTTTCAAGTCTCCGTAAAATGTGTTTCACATTTGATACCATACAGCGCTGTGTGTACCACTCAGCACTTATTTTGTCGGTTTGTATTCATTTATTTTGGAAAAATATAAGCAAATAATCCGTCGTCACACATAGTTGGTCACTTTTGTTTACAGTTTAAAGCAGTAACAGGAAGTACATACCTACCTAATAAACCCAATAAATAACCTACCCAGACGTGTACACAGAAGTAGATAGTATTGTATTTTTATTGCTTATAAAATACAATATACTAGATATAGTCTAGATGAGAGTTAATATTAAATTATCTGAGGCTTAACAAATATTCTTCAATAAGCCCACACCGCTTACAGCGTTTCGTAGGGAAAATTGCGTTTCAGTGGCAATGTAGCCAAAGGCTTCGTGTCCTAGTTGCATTCTCTCGTAAACCAATAGACAGGCAAGCCTCGCTCAGCCACGAGTACATTCTCTCGCTATAATTGTATTAGCTGAGGATACGTAGTTTAGTTTTGAATTAGTTTTAAATATAATACTTTACCGGGTGCTGTGCCTAAGGTTTTTTTTTGGGTACATTTATTGGTACTACTAATAAAATATAAATTATTTTTTATGCTTGCCATTTCGCCAACTTTCCCTGCGTTAAGAGTTACTTCTCGCCCCGTGACTTTTATGTGATTTAATCCATACCTTTTTAATCTCAATGGGATATTTTACTCTATAACTTTTTTTTCAAATCGATGTTATTTTTCCTTTGATAACCGTTCAAACAAATAATACCTTAAAAAAAAAAAAAAAAAATGAGTTGCATTTTAATTTATTTAAAACAACTACCTTTTTGTCCCCAAAAACGTAAATATATAGGCATATACATACATAAATATGATGTAACTTGGGGCACAAAAAGAACGACACATTTATCGAGAGACAGGAAAATGATTAAACGCAGATGAATATAAAAAGGCTGCAGCGCGGCGGTGCAAATTAATATTTCGAAAAAATCCTTCTCACATTACGCTTCTAAATGAAAACGAAGGTTTTGTACGACTCTTCGTCTAATAGATTAGGATAGTCGTTGAAAATTAATTAGTCAATGGACAGATTTATTTTTATTAAGATGGATACCTTAATTATTTATCAAAGTCAGTACCTACGGTTTTTGCATAGCCTCAATTCAGAAACTGAATATTATATTACCTAAAGCCGTTCGGCCGACTGGCGATAGATCGCCGGTCGAGTCGGACTCCCGTCCCATCGAACTATGTGATTGAGGGAATAGAGTGCGCTATGTTTGTGCACTCACTCGTGCCCTGTAACAACACCTGGGTAGACAGGTAGCCTTGAGATTGGCCGCTGTCACCGAAATTGGACATTAATATCAATATAAATAATGTTTACTTTTGCTTGTAACGTAATCCCGACGATTCGTTTAAGTAGATCCCAACCGCTCTTGTACATAAGAGATGAAGTGGAGCAAGTAGGCTTGAGTCTTCATTGGGGATTGTGTTCCGTGATCGCATGACGCGCCGGAAATTTGTACCTATTTCATACGAGCGAGCCTCATCCCGTGAACTAAATAGGCATCTCGGAGGCACGTAGCGCTTACTCTTGCAACAATTCCTTGTCAATTGCCATGTTAGTTTTATAATATAATATTTTGAGACTTATCTAACTTATTTACTCGTGAACATCTAAAGTCACGTGATCTGACCGTAATTTCTCCGTATCCAGCCGGCGGTGCCAGTAGAAGTAAGACGAGCACACAAAGGTGTATAACATCCGCAGCACGCTTTGTGATATGCACGCTCCCTTTACCCAACAGGACGACCAACGCGTACCGAGTTCAAGGATCAGTGCTATAATAAGATATTATTATATTCAAATCATATATTTTTCTTGATTATTAATTTTGAAAAATTTTGTTTCGAATAGCCAGATGAAGGTGTGCTCATCACTTATTTCTGATGAACACACATCACTAAAAATGTGATCCCACAGCAATAGCTTCTTATACATTTAATTTTAACATTTTTAACTTAAATTTTATTTTTATTATGTTACACAAAATACGATAAGGTGAGATCAACATGACACTAATTAAAAACATAAAATTAATTGACAGTATAATACAATAAAACTTTAAAGAATACAAATATATACAATTGTGGGCAATCTTTAGGTCATAATATTTTCTAAAGATCCTCCCTTTTTGAAGAAAAAATGGGGTTGAATCCCCGAGGGATCACGAACACGACTTCGCTCGTACCAGAGAGATGAATAGAAATAACACATTAACGACTTACTTTATTGATTCTTATCTGCATTTTAACTCACGACTTGCTATTTAAGACACAGTGTGTTGTCTAAACTTTTTTTTTAAATTTCTAAATAAATATTATGTAATATTTATATGCACTACGAGTATGTCTGAAAATCTTTAGAAATATAACAGCTTCGATAGAGATCGAAGCATCTGGCGAAGCTTCAATTCAACATTCCTTTCGGCTTTATCGAGTTTTATTCACAGCGTAGTAAATACATCTACGAAACGAGAAAAGTGCTTGAAAATCAGGATGGTCCATTTAAATCGGAACAGCTGGTCGCTCTAGCGCCATCTCGCCCCCGGCTTAATCGAGTTTCATCGGCGCTCAGGAAGCGGCCGTGGAACGGAAAATGAACGCCACATACTCCATTAATACCCACGAGAATGCAGATATAGGTTTTAAGGTCATAACCGTAAGTGTCAAAATAGAGAAAAATGAACAGTCGATGCAGTATACACAGAAACTTGTTCGTGGTGCATTGTAGTGGAGATATTGAATTTAAAAGCTATAGTGTCAAAGTGCGGCTCACCGCGCCTCTTGTGTCGCCCGACTTTTATATCCGTGATACTTTGTATTTGTTTATTTTAAAATTCTTAACGATCGAGTCTTGGAATAATTATATTTACACATTTGAAGTAACAATTAATACATTTTGTGGTAATCGTTTCAGGGAAGGCCGGTTATTAAAAATTTGCCCTGAACTTGATAATATTTATAATCACAGATCACACGGCAGGAGCAGTCTACGAAGTCTCTATTTTGAGGTTTACTACAATAAAATATCAATGCAAAATACATTACTGGCTAAGCTTCAAAGGGTCGAGAGAGCCGTCATTTTAGTTTCTATAAAATCAGTTACACGTACAAAAATCAACTACAAATCTATTTTTCTTACACTTAAAGTCAAGAATCGTAGAGTGAAAATCCGCATTTATTTTGATGACTTAATATAAACAAATAATTATATTTGAAATGTAAAGCGTAATTCTAAATAGCACTCACAACTTTTGAATCCCCTGAGACTCGGCCCACATTACATTACAATGACAAAGGATACCTCGAAGTGACAAGCAAGCGACTGAAGCAGTGACGCGATTGTAGTGGCATTTGTAATGAAGCGTGCTGTCAATGTGACGTCACCACAGCGTGAATATAAGAATAGGCCAAAGTTGTTCCGGGCGGGGTATTGTTTCATCTTCACCCTCGCTTCATTAATAAGCGCGTATTTATTATAATTTTCTTTTCATTTCGCATATTAATATAAGAATACAAAACGGTTTATACATCGGAGTTTATAAAGACCCGGCTAATGTTTACCCTCAAAGAATAAAACAATAGGTCGAAATGATTAATAAAGCAACTAAACGCGGGCGCGCGTGCGACGCGCTGCGGGATAAAGAGGCGTAATGAGCCAAATGGACCCGAAGCCTTTGTGGGGCCGCGACTCTCTGACTCATTGCGACCCTCGCGATACTTTCCGCTTTGTTTACAAGGGATCGTGAGGCTAAGCCCCGCTGCGTTCCCGAGAATCGGTTCCGTATTTTGTGTTATCGATGGAGGTATTATTTTATTATAAAAGTACCAGTGTAACTATAACCTGAACAGAAACTAACGGTTGTCATTGTTTATAATTATTTTAAACTAATACTAGCGACCCGCCACGGCTTCGCACGGTTGCATTGCTGATACTAAATATATCTACTACGGATTGTCTTAAAACTTTCACAGTTTTTCAGTCATTAGACAATACAAACCGCCTGGGTTTTAAGAACTGGGTTTTAACTTCGAAAATAAGCCATTATTTCTCGTAAAAAGTAAAGGATAAAAATGGTTGTTGTTGGTTATCCCTGAGAGATAGACTTATACCATTAAGGACTTTTTTGAAGACCTTTTTAAGGTGTACAATTCTGTAGTACATTGTATTGTGCATGTATTATACATATAAACCTTCCTCTTGAATTAATCTATCTATTAAAAAAACCGCATCAAAATCCTTTGCGTAATTTTAAAGATCTTAGCATACATAAGGACGGACAGCGGTAAGTGACTTTGTTTTATACTATGCAATGATTACATTACTTTTTGATTCAGGCAGTCTAGTCATCCGATGGAGATAGAATTCTACATTACTAGCAAGTAAGTAGTAACCCTAAACGTATCCTATCTTACAGTATCTTCTAAACTTATTCGAATGTTAAAGGGTGAAAGACTTTAATCAATATTAAATGTCCTAGGAAACGAATTGGAGAAAATTGCTTCGCAAATAAATACATTTTAAATGAGGAATTTTCTAGAGTATATTCTTGAACGTAGTCAATAATTTATTATTACGTAAATTATTAATGAAGACATTAAGAAGTAAAACAAATCAATCAATAAACCGTGGGAGTGCATTTGTTTTATAGATTTAAGCAAAACCCTTTATTAACATTCATGAAAGACGCATTTATTTCCCGCAAACACATTAGCGTCGTATCGTTTTTTATGAAACTATTAAAGTGAAAACGAGTTAGGTATTATTTGTTATTTTATTTAAATTTAATGTTTTATATTTTCGCAACTTGAAACCAGCACTAGTGACTTCACATACGGGTACATAGTTTGTGTTTATAATTTATGTTGTTTTGATTATGAAGCGGGACATCGTGACCTCGTTCAACGAGTGCAAAGGAAGGACATCAAATTCAACAGAGTTTCTTTCATAAAAGCACTGTTTTTATTTACCAAATTCATCAAAAACTTCTAATCACATTAATAAAGCAACCACAAAGGCGCGCTACTACCTCACTCCCATAATCTGGAAAGAGTTCAGCCGAAGGACCACCGGCTTTACGTACTTTCCGAGGTACTGAAAGTATACATTGGGATGGCCCATTTCCAGCTCCCTGACTCCGGGCTGCTGATGAGAATTTTTCGACAGAAAAGCCCAATAATTATTTGAGTTGATTACTTTCATAGTTGTAACATATTTGATATATATTGTTTATTTTAACGATTTCTGTGTATGAAAATTTACTTCTGTTTACACATTGCAATTTGAATTAAAACAATATGATATTTGTATCAAGGCATTACATTAATGATTCAAGTACTGTAACGTTTATTATTGTGCTGGCGGAAAGATCGCTTCTCAAAATCTTGTAAAATACAGAAATAATCAATGTATCTTCAAACTCTTCGCCTGTTTTCGAGGAGGTTTGGAGCTTAATCTGCTGGGCTATTCCAATGCGGATCGGTATACACACATGTAGCAACACCGAGCACAACAACATCCGACTTACGCAGGTGTCCTCATGATGTTCTCCTTCACCGCCGAGCTGGAGGTGAATAATAAACACAAATTAAAGTCATGATAATTCGGCGGTGCTTGTCGGGGCTTGAATTCGGTCAACGTGTTCTAAAAACTGGACCATCTCCGCACAAAGTTTGATAAAATCTAATTTTAACCAGTGCAAAGTCGGGACGAGAAGCTAGTAAATGAACGTATTTAACAAAACAAATTACTTGTAGCTACATACTGCGTGTAGCTGCTACCATACCGTCGCCGAGCAGGCAAGGCCATCATTACAAACAACTTACATGCTATTGCGTGTTATAAGAAGGAACATTATTACTGTCAGATAACGAGTAGACTTTGTACGTCGCTCTCGTTCCGCGTTTCATTTTCAATCGCTGAAGTGCTAATTAAAAGTAGAGGAAACACAGAGTAGAATGGCTTTCTTATTGTTGGTTAGTATTCTTGGAGCGGAAAACTGCTAGCGTGGAATCTCGATTGTTCTCCGTTTTATTACCTTTTTCAATACAAATCGTGTGTTGTTGTACAAGAATCAGCTCGCTAATATAAAAGGGAATATTTTTTACAAAGCGAATCGTGTACTCGCTATGAAAACTTGGTTTTTCGAACAGATGCGAAACTCGATCCACTGCGCTGTAATACGACGAATAAGTCATTTGTAGATTTTGGTGACGACACTTTTCATTTGTGCTAGAAAAAGCAAACATAGTCCAGTAGTCAGAACTCTTATGGTTCACATATATAGTAGCTACTACGTACAGTTATTTGTAGAGTGCGTGTTCAAACCCGGGTATACACCTGAGCAAACATCTAAGTGTTCACGTGCTTAAATTGTATTTATAATCCATCACATGCTCGGCGCTGAAGGTCAACATCGTGACGAAACTCGCGCGCATTGGATAATATTCCTCCAGATGTGAATACGTCAACCCACATCAAAACAACTTAGTACATAGAGCTCTAAACCTTCCACACGTCGGGAGAGAAGGTTTTAGCCCAGCAATGGACATACAAATTTCTTACGTCGCTAATGTCTATGGGTAGTGGTGATCTGTCACCAACATGGCCCATTTGCGAGTCTGCCTACATCAGCTATAAAATCAATATTAAAAGTCTCTCATCCCGACGCTGGACATTTGGCGAACTATTATTGTTTGGATTACTTCAGTCAACATCGCTACAGTTGTTTTCACTTTGAGTCCGCAAAGCATATTTACGAAATTGATCGAATTATATCCCACCACTCATTAAAATATATTGAATGCAAATTCACAGCTGAAACGAAATTGCACTAAATTTCTCCAATCGTATCTCCTGAGACCGTCTTTCAGTTTGTCAATAGAAATTTGAATCAAAATATTTACAGTCCCAAAAGACTCTCATTCCGGTTAAGAGTGATGAAATATTTTTAGTAAAAACCAAAAATAAAGTAATAACATTAATTGATTGGGTATTATATATATTTTTAATTTAATGGACACTTTCAAGAATAACTTAATTTTAATATATTTAGTAGTAAGACGAAGGAGTTGTACGAAATGTGCCGGCAATAAATTGCAGGTGTTCTTTTTCTTAATTGAATTGACATCACATCAAGCAATACGAAGTTTATGCTAATCTGTCTTCTATATTAAAAGTTTATGTCTTCATTACGTTTAAATGTATTAACAGCTGAAATGAAAAGTATCCGAGAAATTATATTACATTAAAAAAGTAAAGTAACAGACTATTGTTAATGTTCCACTGGATAAAGCCTCCTCTCCTTTTGAGGGAATGATTTGGAGCTTACCACCACGCTACTCCAATGTGTGATGGTGGATATAACCTCACCATGTTTTACTTTACCGCCGAGAGATAAAAAAATAACACAAATTAAGCCTATAAAAAACCAGTGGTGTTTGCCCTTGATTTTCGAACTGCGTTTCCTTTCAGATATAAGCTTCCTACCTAAATCTCGTCTAGATTATTGAAGTTAAATGAATTCCAAATAATTTATTATAAGTGCGCTCCATATTAATATAAAAGTCTCTACTGTTTTTGGAAACTAGACGAACGCTGTTTGTATCATTAAAGATTTCCTCGAACACCTCGACTCGAAGTCTTAACTCGGTTCGGCAGAAGTTCGTTTTTCTCAAATAAAATTCAACTGAAAGCGTAATTCAATTGAAACTTGACCAAAGTTGAGGACAGGATCAGAAAATGCATTCCCGATGAAATTATTCCACTGAAAGAATTATTTGGCGGCGTCATCGGGGTGTAATTTATTCAATAAGCGCAGGTGGACGGGGACTGCAAGAGTGTCCTTTCAGCATTAAAGTGTTTCATTTATAATGTAAATTACATTTTATAAGAAATATAAAAGAAAGCGAGAAAACTATTAAAATTTTATCTCATTTTTTCTTTGGCTTTTTTTAAACATAAAATTCCCTTCCATCGTGTTAAGACACGTGAGAAAAGGGCAACCTATTTCTGCCAAGAATTTTATCTTAACATGACCTGGAAATTTTACTCTCTTTGTTCTGAAAGATTCACTTCAAAATCAGTGATTTATTAACTAAATTCGCTTTATAGCTGATAACTACTACGTTGATATACATTTTTTTCTACCGCTAGATTATAAAGATACAGTTTCCGAGAATAATTTAAACCAATAAAAAATGTTGAGTTTTTCTGACAAGAAATTCCCCTTGCTTCGGAAATCTCGTAAGACCCTTGATCGTTCGCCTGATCTCTGATCGGTCGTGTCAGTTTATGTATGTTAGTGCACACATTTATAATATGCACATCCAGAGCAATGGCTATTTTCGAGGCTGAATTACAAGGTACCTAAGTTTCATTAATATCTATTAATTAATTTTGTGTGTACAATATGAATAACAAAGAGCCAAAATTATTTAAACTCTTGACATTTATGTATATTAATAAAGGTTTTTTTTCTGATAGTAGATGATACATAGGTACGTTCTATAAGCTATTATTATTTGTAGGCCGAATCTTATAACTGACTGCCGAATCAGATACTGGCTTTATATGGATAACATAAGGACAATAAGATGAAGCATTTGCTAACCGATATACGTGAGTACTATGTTCATGAATACAACACGCCCCGCGTATTTTGTTATCGTGTTATACGTTTATTTCAATTTCTTGTAAGCGTAGCATTCCTTTAAGTACTAGCGCAAATTTCAAAGTTTGAGGATCAATATTTGTCTATATAAAACCTGTAGAGTTTTTAGTTGTGTTTTGTATTTTTATAAAAACACTTTGTGACAAACAATCCAAATTACAATTGTTTTTTTATTTTTCTTTAACATCAAAATATTTGCTGCCTCTAAAAGATAGATACATATAATATTCCGTATTTGTCAAAATTTTGGGGTATCCACAAATCTCTCATTAAGTTATTTCGCTTCTCCTTCATCACAATATTATAAAAAAGGTTATATCTATAAAATATTCCAAATTCGATAAACAGATTATTGCCACGCATAACCTAATATATTCATACAAAAACTAATCTCGTATCTACGATCCGACGTACAAAAATGTCTTGTTAATAAATATTGTTGAATCAGGGCGTTGATTGAGTATTGGCAGACTTTACTACTTTCCTAGAAAAAAAAATCGATTAAAAAACTAGACAATTTAAATAAGATTTAGTAATTAGGATCGTGAGTTAATGAATTTTATACTAAATAAATTAATGGAAAGTTGTGAAGCAATGTTAAAGTAATTTTACATAAAAAAAAAATAAGTAGGTATAAATATCTATACCAAATATCGAATATGCTCCAAACCTTCTACTCAAAGGGAGAGGAGGCCTTAGCCCAGCAGTGGGAAATTTACAGGCTGTTAATGTAAAAAAATGGAATGTAATCTATACCAATAAAAGATTAATATATTTTAAACGAATCGAGAATATAGACATGCAGTTGTTTATCCTCAAAATTCTACCTAGAAGGCTGCCTTAGAATAAATATATAAAACAAATATCGTTGTTAGCCACGCTTTCGGGATCCCCCGCTTGTAACTTGATAAATGATAATGATGTCCTTCTGATCTATGTCACGGTGGCCAAACGTCACCGAACGTCAGCTAACTGCACAGGACATTATAGTGTTATAAGGTCAAACACCAGTGCACTCACTTCTGATAAATCGGCAAACCAGCTAGATCGTAGAGTTCAGATCGACGAGTTTAACTTCTATTAATACTTTCTCAGGCACGGGTAAAACTAAACAGAAAAATAATTTGTATATTGTTGCTCAGTAACGAAAAAGTAATAAATTTAGTTTTGGAATTGTCTGTCTCATTCACTGACTTTTATACAACTTTGATACGAATTTAAAAAACAATAGGTGTACCATCCGACCCGGGACTTGAACAGGACTTGAACGGACAGAAACTTAAAATATATAGTCTTATAAACTAGGCACCTACGAGATAGTGCCTCAGTAAATATATTTTTTTTATGGCGTTGGTGGACGAGCATATGGGCCACCTGATGGTAAGTGGTCACCACCACCCATAGACAAAGGCGCTGTAAGAAATATTAACCATTCCTTACATCACCTATGCGCCACCAACCTTGGGAATTAAGATGTTATGTCCCTTGTGCCTGTGATTACACCGGCTCACTCACCCTTCTAACCGGAACACAACAATACAGCGTACTGTTATTTGGCGGTAGAATATCTGATGAGTGGGTGGTACCTACCCAGACGGGCTTGCATAAAGCCCTACCACCAAATAATAAACTATCAGTGAAAATATAATATAATTTAACCGCCATTAATGCGATGAATGAGCGCAGTAATTTGCCAGATCCAATAGAATAGATGAAAATAACAAATAATAGACCTCTGACGATAAATGCACGGCAAATAGCGACAAAGTTTTATTACGTCACGAATACTGAATAGTTTTATATTTAGCGAGACAGTAAATTGGAACAGCCCGAAATAGTAGTTTTTGATAGGATTCACGCTCCAGTACTGCCGTTCACATTGTCATGCGATAGAGAATGAAATATAAAAACGTTTTACTGCGGCCCACTATTAAAAATATAGTATTCGAAGTCGAGGCCACGGTGCGGAATGTAGACACGGTACACGGGTCTCTAAGAATTCTTAACTTCATTTTTCTTTCGTAAGGCTATTTAAGAAATAGGTCACCTGATGGTTAGCGATCGCATTAACACTGCAAGAATAATAAAACACTCCTAAGCCTTCCACCGTCTCATGAGATCTGAGATATCATGTCCCGTGGTTCTGCAATTTCGTTGACTCAATCACCACTCAAAACAAACACAGCGATACCAAGTCAATTTTATAACACTAAAAAAGTTTGAATTCCAAAGCCCCACAGAGTAAAAAAGTTTTAAAGGGCGAGTTGTTAAGACTACGAAAAATATTTGTTCGTGTAACATTGATTTTAAAAATTGGCAGGGATTACTGGAAAATCGAAGTGTCTGTTTTCCATAAGCCCGTTCGTAAAGTTTGTCTCGCGATGACCAAACAAAGAGAACTGAGAGTAAGATGTTGAGAATCGACTTAAATCGATGTTTTCTCTGTATAAGCCTTTTTGGTTATACCGGTGGGATTTTAGGATTGACATTCGTTCCAGATAGACGAAGTAATCTTGATGTCTTATGAGTTCCGCGTCAAGCATAAGGTTCTCAGGATTATTATAATATCTACTTGAATAGAAATAACTACTTTTAATGCGTTTTCATTCATTCGTATTATTAATAAAGAAATAAAGATTATTTTTCGAATTCTGAATCAGTTTTATAAAACTTTGTGAAACAGACAGGCGATTACTCAAAAACTTAATTTATAACTTGTTTGTAACTTAGCAACAACTTAAGAATTATTTATTCTTTTTCTTTTATCTGTCAACAGAACTCTAAACCCGAGACATTGGGACTTATAGAGGCTGGTACTTAAGTTTACTAACTAAAAAATTTCTTAAGACTCCTGTTTCATTAATATTCACAATAGCGATTCACATCGACAGCACACGCGCGCATAAAAATATAACACATCAAAATTAAAGCAGAACAACCGTTTTAAAATATCCTGAATTAATGGAAAACAATAAAGTAACACATGGAATGGTGTAAAATACATTTTATGAAGTGAACTATAGTCCGTGATTTGTACAGTAAGGACTTAATGCAAATAATAATTTTGTAAAAAAATGTTTTTACTTTTGTAAATAACTGTAATATTTCTATCGACAAATTAAATACAATATATATAAAAATATAAATAATAAAATAAGTTACATTAAATCATAGGTATGTTTTTTATGTACCTATGATTTAATGTAACCTATTATAAGGTTCAAACGGTTTCTTTCGCTTATTATATTGGGAGAAACCATTCCATATAAGATACACTATCCCACCTCAGTAGATATACGTACTCTTTATCCAAGTATAAATTGAGATATTTATTATTAAAAAATAATGTTCTTTTATAAATTTGTATTACTTCCTAAATGTAAATCGTGAATTTGTTGAGAGTTTATTTGGGCGCTGGAACTGTCAGCGGGTTGCCGATGTAATATTGAGCTGAACGATACTCTTTATTTCCTGACGTCAATCTGCGGATTGACGAGCAAACGGGCACACGTCGGATAGATATAGACATTGCGCTCAGCATTTCGAGCGACGAATTTACGCTATGAAAATGTTTAACTTGAATTCACATCGCTTTAGCTCGGTGATTGATAAGATAAATATCAATGGCAACGCATTCGAATAAAACCTCCGCATTCCATGTTTTCCTGGAGTACTGCACTATACTTTTTCCAAATAAATTATTTTTTTCTTAGATGACCTTGTCATGTCTGTCTGGACGGGTATCACTAACACCTTGACAATTGTAGCTGGTACCTGCCTAGTACTCATTAAAACACAATAATTTAACACACAGTAATTTAACAACCATAGGATATGATCAATAGTAACTATTTACTCGTAGACACAATGTACCGAAGATTTGTACCGCAAATCCGTTGACGATCTAAGGAGTAACTTGTTTATGTGTGGAGATGACGCATACAATCAGATACCATGCTTACCCAGTGTCGTGTCTCTTTCATATCAATTTTATAAACGCATGAACACAATAAATACTATTTTCTCGCCTTTTCATCTTCTATCGGTTAGCGATGTTAACGCTAAAATGATACGGGTCCTTTCCTATAGATCTTAGTGTGATGTTGTATATTTAACCATAAATAAATAAATGGGCTATTAATACAAACAAAAAATTCAAAGCGCAATCAATCACGCAAACAAAATTATAAGCTCTTCGGTTTTATAAATAATAGTTTAAATAAAATAACAGAAATAATTAATAGAAATTAATTGTGTGCATACTTTTAGTTTAAAAGGATATGTGATAGTCCGTATCGGGTTAAGCAGTGAACGAATGTCTGTCAAATTCACAAAGGTCATCCCTTCTGTTGCATAAAGGCAACAGAACTCATATTGATATGATACTTTGTATTTTACTTCGATGATACCTTTTATTTCGCCCGATACGACGTTTCGAAAGAGTTGCATTGCAGATTAAATAAATCAAGTAATTACACATAGCAGACTTTCCTAACATTCCATATTTTAACTGGAATGTTTTTCAAGTAATTTTTTTTTATTTTTTGAATAAACAGCAACAAAATTGCTGCTGATTAATTTAGGTAATTAATTATTAACTTGTGTTAAAAATATACACGTCACAGAACATTTTCCGACAGGTGCTAATTTCACGATGTCTTTTTTTAAAGTGACGCACTGGAAAGCCCGGTAATATTTGTCCGGATTTGATCACGCGATCTTTAGCTAAGGTTCACTTGTATTATTTACGGAGCCATCTCGGCGTGAGCAGAGCCAAGTTATATTTTCTAAAAAAATAATTTCCAAATGAAGTAAATAGCAATTAACTTTTTGTCTTTTCTGTCAAGAAAAATGCTCTAAAGAATATCCAATCTACTGCCGTCCCCACCCGCCTGCTGCTGTGGCGTACTCGTCGCAAAACAAACAAAACTATACTCCATTTTCGCTTTCTTCATTTTAACTTTCGCTAAAACAAATTCAATTTTTCTTATTTCTAACATTTTGACTTACATTTACTTCGTTAGTGAATTTCTCAGAATTTTTGACAAAGCAACGTTTTATTACTTTATAAGTTGGCTAGCTTCTGCCCGCGACTTCGTCCGCGTAGATTTCGTATTTGTGACAAGATTGCGTATCTCAAACGGAAATCAAAATAACCCATAAAGATACAAAATCATTTTTTTTAAATAAATAGAAAATGAATTTTTTAAACTTTACGAAAATAATGAAAACTTTATAACACTATACAGATCATGGACGCGTGTGCGATGGAAATAGTTATATTATGACTTGATTTTTGATTCTGTAAACTTATTTACCGACAATTTTTTTCTATACATATAATTAAGGAGTAAGTCGACCAAATCTGTAGGTGTACATTGAATATTTTTTGAAAATTCAAAGCTTATTATATTTTTATATGTTTAATAGCGGTCGCCCGCGACTCTGTCCGCGTGGATGTCGGTTACCGCTGCAAAAAGCCTACCCAGGAAAGACACGGTCAGCAAAATGATTCCCAGGTCAATTCGCAGACACCGACACTGACATCGACGATGCACTCATTATCCGCAAGCTGCATAGATTGTTTTTATGTGGATGTTAAAATTGTTAATGATGAAAATATGTAAATGCAATTAATACTAAGTTTTCACTTCTGCCGGCAGTCCCGGAGTGCAACCCGTTGTTTTAGGATAGATAACTAAAGCGATTATTGTAGAGCTTCTCTATACACAACATTTGACGTTAAATTATTTTCAGGTAACAAAATATACTGATGGTCGGGAGCCCCGGCCCGTGATAGGGCAACGTAAAGTTGTCCATGCGTAAAACATTATTTTCGTAAATCAATTCCTACTAATTTGAATGTTTGGCTCTGCGATTATTTTATCGTTAGTGCGAAAGAAATTTTTACTGGAAATTGGAGACTTTTGAAGGGTATAGGCAAATCAGTAGGAATCATGGGTATTCTTGATATATGAGCTAATTCACCAGCTGCAGGGCCGGTGATAATAATCTTCGCTACTATTAAATTATCTTTTAGCTCCTTTATAAGAAGTCTCGTGCCATTACACATGTTGGGGGGGCTTAAATTTCTGAGAAGCATTATCGGCGTGCCAACTTGTTACGACAGTTCATGAGGTGGTAGCCCAGCGGGGTTCAGAGAATTTAAAAATTCCTGGGGGTAGTGTACTGCGTCCTCGATGTTAGTGACGGTGTCTATGGATTTATAGCACTTAACTTCAACCGGTACTTTCTGCATAATTGTTTATTTCGTTGACTGTTTAATTTCTGGGAGAAATTATTTTGATAAGGATTAATAGCATTAGTAAAATAAATGCGTTTATATGTAGTCAAAAAAATTCAAGATTTTTAAATAAAAAAATGGTTGTTTTGCCTCGACATAGATAAGTATAGTGTGTCCCGGACTTTTTTGTAGATTTTTATAAGATCTACAATTAATTTGAACATTTTATGGTTCTATCTTTTATAGTTTAGGCAGCGTACGCAAAATAAGTAACTTTTTTGATTGATTTTTTACACCTTGTGTCCGAAAAACCCAAAATTTCTTACGGAACTCTATTTTTTCCAAAATAAAATTTAGCCTATGTTACTCGTGGAATATGTAGCTTCCAAATGGTGAAAGAATTTTTTAAATTGGTCCAGTAGTTTTTGAGGCTATTCATTACAACCAAACAAACAAAGTTTTCACCTTTATAATATTAGTATAGATTAAACGTTCCCTGGATCATGAATTATATATTTAGATCCCGCGTCTGAGCAATTATTGAGATTAAAATGACAAAAATATTTCTTTAAAACAGAGACCAAACAACAAACAACAACCAAAAACAAAACACTTTTTTAAATCTTGTACGTATGTCCGTGTTACGCGGTCGCAACTTATATATTAAAATCTCATATATTAAATATCTCATTTGTGGGTAAAAAAGAGCACCGTTTATTTTATAGAAAATTAAGAAGCCAACAAAGAAACCAAGCTGTTTCCAAACAATCAGAATACAAATAAATCACATAAAAAAACTGTCGTGCATTTGACAAACGTGAAGTTTGTTTAAGACGTACGGGCTCTACCTATTGTACCATCTTATTTCCCTTGAGTCGAGATTAAAGGTTATTTTTATTCCGGAAAATAAAAGAGACCCCGAGAGATAGTATTGTATCTAAATTTAATTCCCAAAAGAACAAGAGTCGCGGACAAGACGGTCGAGCTGATTCTACTCCCAACGTCGTGTTAGTTGATATGAAGCTCTCATAATACAATGTTTGTTAAAATATGAATACCTATAATTAATGTAATTAACCGGACCCGTGGTCACCCATTGGCCGGAATTCGAGCGTAATTCATTTATAATAAAATATTAGAAGCGTTGATTCGAAGGATAAAATAGGAAAAATGAGGCTCAACTGGACGATACATTCTCACTATAACAATAAAAAAAATCAAATGTAAAAAAATTTCATTGATTTTCATCTTTGACATGATGTGCTGTAATTGTCAGCATAAACGTAAACTATGAATGTTTCATATTAAATATTACGTAGACAAACGTGTTGTGTTAAACGTATCGCAGTGTAGGTAATGTTTTTTTTTAAATATCTTAATGTATAACTTTTTCAATATTAGATTTCTGCGCTCGTTCTCCGCTTAAGATTTAAATGTGCCAAATGTGTGTTTCATACATAAAAGGGGTACAAAGTTATTGCTTCAACTATTAATATATAGTAACGTATACTCGTAGCGTCCCTGACGTTGAGAGTGTTTTGGCGAAGTCGTAATTTAAAGTTTACTTTTAAAGTTATTTTTGCGTTTTCATCGTATTTTAGTTCTGGTTTACACTAAAGTTCATTCATAGTTACATGCTAATTATCCTATCGATATTCTTGACATAATAATGACATAATCATATGGTTTGCGGGATATGCGAGTCAAATCGGCCATGTTGGATTTATTAATATACCGTCTAATAGCTTATTACACGCGGTCTGTAAGATGCAGTTGACGACACCGTTTGTCAAAATATAATAAATAGCTTAGGAGCTATAACCGACACTACTAAAACCATAGCGCTCTTTTTTATTTCGTCGCAGTCGGTTAAAATGAAGCATACATTTCACTCTGCCAATGTTTAGTGACTTGCGCAATCAAGTTCCATTATTCTTACAGAAATAAAACTATCGTTATGGAGACGGTATTTGATAAATAATTATTGCTTACATAATTATAACACTAAAATGTATTTTCTTTTTTAATATTAGCTAGTTAGACGATCTGGTATCGTTTAACATATGTATAAAACTTAATTAATTAACAAAGTAAAAATATCTGCGGAATTTGATAATAAAAGCGAATACCTCGCTCCAGGAAGGATTCCCTGACTTCGTAAAGTCGGAATCTCGAACACAAACAAATAGTTTAACGTTACGACTGTCTTATTTAAAGTTAAGAAATAACAATATAGATGAGGACTTTATGGCAACATTCGCTTTAAAAAAACAGCATAAATAATATTCAAAGTTAATAAATTAAAAAAATATATACTCATATATTTTACTTAATTGTTTTGGAACCTAAAGAGCAAGTCCAACTCGATTACATAAAAAGAAATAAATAAGAAGAAATGTTCATAAAAGCATGAAAACCTTGTAAGAATAAGGAAAAACGTTAATAACTTGTGTTAAAGATATGAAAACAAGACGGAGGGGACGAAGGTGACGTCTCGGAGGCTTGTAACGGATCAGAAGAGCTGACGCTGCGTGCGGCGGCGGATCCATTTCACGTTAAACTCGTATTAAAATCCCTACGACGAAATTGATTTTATCAGCGTACTCGATACACAAACACTTAATTGAAAACGACATCAATAAATTCTACTCAAACAAATTCAAGTGTCTGTCTGTTATTTCAAAATAGGCTACTTTGCTAAATCAACAATTATTTTTATTGTTGTCCGTTTTTCAATAAATCTTATTTATTTTATAACATACGGTTTTTATGTTTTTTGAAGCTGTTTTATTTTGTAAATCTGTCTATGGTTTTTTTTAATCTGTCTATATCTTTTTAATTTAAGGAATCGCCACTCAACAAATGAATACACTTATCAAAACGAAAATATTGTTCTTCATTCATGCAGCTCGTAAAAGTACTTCTGTGTCGTCATGTCACTTCCCTTAATGATATATTGTCTTAATTTCGTTCCTTCCTTACAAACTTCCTGTAGTCCTGTTCTCGGGTGTCTTTTTATAATAAGCCAGGTCGCCTGTTTTTAAGTAGCGGTACAAAAAGCCTATAGATATTGGCACTCTTAGAAAAATGAACCGTATCTTCACCGTCAACGCCTGTACAAAACCCTGACACCGGTCCGATCGTTCCTTTCAGCTTTTCTGCCATTGAAGCTATTTATAAATCTTCCTCGTATTGTATACTACTCGTTTATCCCCACTTCGCTCTATAATATTCGGAACTTACCATATATCTTATAATTTAGTCAGAAGCTAGAAATATGCTCGCACCAAAACCATTTACGTCACAAATAAAAAAAAAACATAAATTATAATTTCTTTTCTTTTACTAAATTGAAATTATTTGGTTTAAATTACAGTGAAAATCGTATCAAAGTATATCGTAGCTTATAAAATGTAAGGTAACGAACGATGTTACACACGACGTGGGAGCGGTTTGATTGTTTATTTATATTACGTATATGCAACTTATCTAACGATTTTATGTTTAAATGTTTAAAAAAAATGTTATTGGTACTTTCCGTTTCGCCTCTTCCACGTAGCAATCGAATATTCCATTCCGCCTTCCCTACCCTTCCCATCCCTTGCAAGGCCCTTATTGCGAAACTTCGGCAATATTTTCATACGGCCGCGACAATCGCATACCGAGTCGTCATTATACAGTCTGTTGCGTCAGACCCTCGCGTCTTACTCCGGAGAATATTTAAGGCCGCTGTTTATACAGCTTTAACTCGGCCGCTTTTAGAAATGTTTATGAGATAGTGTTAATAAAACAGTTTTCGGAGGCAACTGAAATATCAATTCCGGACAGAATGTTGAAGTATTGACTAATGTTGGGTTTGATATATTTAAGACTTGTTTATTTCATTTACTTTGCGTTATTTTTATAGTATCGTAGTTACATAGAAGTATTCTATTCACCAAACAAAACATTTTATTATGTAAGTTCATTTCATAACGTAGTATACTTGCAATATATATATTATTGCAAGTATACAGTTATTAAAAACAAAGTTACATAAAAAAAACCGGCATAGGAAACCGCTTCCTCTCGAGGAGTATGTATCAGTAGTTACTGCTCCAGGTTTGAACCCGGAATCTTTGGCTAAGATTCACACCATCTGGCCACTGTGTCACATCGGTAACTAGTTGCAAAACATTGTTTAATTCATATAGTGTTATTAAAATATTATTAATACAGTTGCTTAACACAACACGCGTGTTAATCGCACGACGTGTTGGAACTAAAGCAAACAAAATAATGCTTTACATAAACATAATTGTGAACGTTACTTAATCTATTATGAATAATTTGTGTCTCTCAAATTAATAAATATCTTTCTGACTAATAAGTAACTATATTTGTGTAGTAAATATTGTTATTGTGTTCCTTACTTAGAATAGTACCAGTGAATAAGGCGCATTAAATCAATAACATATTATTTACTAAGATGAAAAAAAAATGGATTAGTAATATTTGATGAAATGCATAAAAGTATATCCATAAACACTTGAGAAACTTATAGTACAGCTCTCAGAGCCAGTCTCTTGGTTGAAATGTAAAACTGAGCAACACAAACGAAATCTCCGATATCGTTTCATAAAGAAACAGTTATCATATTTTTCAACTTCAAACTTTAAAATACTGTTTAAATCAATTAAAATAAAGTTTATTCGAGATGCCTTTTATTAGAACTTGTTTTTATTTATAATATATTATATTTATTGTAAAGCTGCCGCTGGTTCGATGTGCCGATTCTGCCGAGGAGAACCGGGAATGAACTCAGATGTTCCTCTTTTTCACTCATTTAATTAAATAAGTTTTAAAGAGATGCGTCATTATGCAGATATATTTAATTTTATTAGATTTCGATGCCTCGATAGCCAGTGACTAGTTATAGACGAAATTGTAACTAATTAATAGTTATTCGTGATATACATTTTATTAACAAAGTGAATAATGGTTATTCGGGATTATTCGAGATGGTGTTATTGTAAATTATAAGTGAATTCAAGTCTAAAGATGCGAATCTCAATATTAATAATGAATACGAATAAGTTTCCGTTCCGTGTAACCCCAAAAGTATGTCTATGTCAGCGTTACTGCCTAATAGCCTCGTTCGGCGGCGCCAGCGAGACATCGTTGACTCGTCCGTTCTTTTGTTTTGGACTTACGTAATTTAATAATTTTGCAGACTCGTGTTACATACAAAATATTTTCAAGGAATTTTATTTTTGTTCTCGGTAAATGTTATTAACTCGTGATAAAATGTATACAGATATTTTATAACAGCATAAAAGTGTAAGGACAGGAAACATTTTTGACTTAGCCAAAATACCGAGAAGCGATTTCTTGATGGTAGGCAAACCCTCCTAAGTAGGCGGGTGGTGCCTCATTTCCAATCACTTATTCTACATTACAGGATGTTTCCAAAAATCAGTTGAATATCTCAAGTCAATCAAGTCAATTTCAGTCAAAGGTATGAAAAAACAAAGCAAGTCCTTGTCCAGGCGAGTGAGGTTGTGGTGTAAGTTCCGCGACACATCAAGCGAGCCGACTTGAACAAGTCTTAAAATAATATTTTTCTCTGTTTTTATTACAATTATAGGTAATTTAAGAACTTTACAAAGTTCACAATCAATTAAAACTCAACAATAACATTTATTCATGTTCTGTGACAAGTCTCAAGTATTAGGAATCGAAATAGAACAGTAGTGATTATCTACGAGCACGAGCTATGGTTATTCCCTTCCATCTCGAAGTCGCGTCTCGTTTCAAGCCGGCAAGCGAGTAACAAGTTCCTGTAAATGTTTAAATTCGAGCAAATTAAAAATGTATATTTAACTCGAATGCATCGACCGACGGACGAGTTATGAAAGTTACGCACGAAGACATCTTGACGCATATGACAACGTTCACTCGCTTCGTCTGCGAACAGATCCGACCCAAAATACCCCCGTCTAAATAAATAACCAGGATTACACGTGAGGGAACGTGTAAACAGACAGACATACCGTTTATTTCATGTTTGAACTGCACGTTAAACTTTATTTATTTATCCCCTACTAGTTCTGGCCCGTGTTGGTTTTATAGCTCTGCCGATGTTACTTGACACCGCGTCGGCGAGCCCGCTGTTTACGTTTGCAACTTTAAGTGTAGCTATTTTTATGGTGCGTTTTGACGATTCGCCTCGTGTTTGAGGCTAAATGCTCCTGTGATCTTTTCTGAAATGGCAACGTTATGACAACATCGTTTGCTCTTCGCGGGTATCTCGTTACATATTATGATCTAATTTCAGGTCGTCGATGATTTTTATATTCTTGATTAAATCGCGATTTTGTCTCATGATAGTTTCGTAAACAAATATGTATTAAGGCAATGAAATACAATCAGCCTATCCATCTCTGCTGCGGGAACACCGCGTAGCGCGCTCCACGTATATACAAGCTTATTTAACTTGCAATGTTATTATATCAGTTAGTTCCGGTCAAATCTTGCAAGCTGAATTAGAATCGCAACGCTAGTATCCTTTGGAGTAGCAATTTAACATGTTGTTTAATTCCTTTGACAATGCATTTTTATGTCAAGTGTATCCTAATTCTATTCCCAGTATTGGCTCCAGGTGAGAGAACTCCTCATTAGCCAATAGCATAATTTTTTTGTACTAAACGAGCTTGTTCTTTAAAGTGTGTTTTGGGCTACTCAGTTATACTCTTATGCCTCTATTCAATATATTGAAGACTCCTTGAGTATTTTAGGTAATTTTTGTGTACAGAAATCGTTAGATATTAAATGTTACTCATATTGGTAAGGATTATTACCATTTGATTTACAAATTGAATTACAGTAAGTTGTCATATCGTATACTGTTTAGTGTAGGTAATACGAGTATGTCTTTGTCACGGCACTGACGATATCAACAATTGTTTATACTTCTGTCAGTTTATCCAAAGATGACTTACAATCACGCAGCCCTGTTACTCGTCTGCCATATTAAGCACTACAGAATATTAGTTACCTTTAACGTATAATTTACGTTTTTGTTAATCAATTTTTTTTTTCTATAAATACGAGTCAAATTTACATCGAAATCAAAATATACTTTATTCAAATCGTTACTTTAGAAAATTGTTTTAAATGTAGAGCTATCAAGTGTAAGTACTAAGTTGATACTTTCAGCTGTTGGGCGGAGTTGTTTCAGAATAAAGTTTCACGCTTTGGCCCACAGGTGAAGTGAAATAAAAGCTTGTAAATAAATAATAACGCAATTTTGATTAACGAATATTTGAATCTAAAATAGCTTTTGTTAGATCTAGTATTTCATGAAATGATGTAAAGTGTTCTCGAAGTGGTCGACCTCGATCACTAAATGTGGCGAATCCTAATTTAGGTCGCAATATTAACACAAGCTGCGGATGTGCGGAACAGCCGCCCGTCAATGCGCTGTGATTTATTCCATCAACAACGCTTATATTAATAAAGCCAACCACTTCATATACATTATGACGGACGACTCGTAACGTTGTGTTTTCAAAACTTCACTGAAGTTAAATGCGAAAATTGTTACTATTTATAATTCACCGGAAAGCGGGCGCAGAAACTATTTTATCGAGTATTGTGCACGTGTTGTTTCGGTTTTGCCTTTATTTCATTCAATGATTTATATTATGTGGATAGTATCGGTGGTAGGCTATGTGAAAGCCCGCCTGAGTGGGTACCAGCACCTTACAACATATTCCAACACAAAACAGTCATATATTGTATTGTTATGTTCCGGTTTGAAGAGTTTGTGAGCTAGTGTAACTACAGTTACAAGAGTTCCCAAAGTAAGCGGCGTCTGGACGATGTAAAGGATAGTAAACGTTCCTCACAGTACCTACCTCTACGGGTGGCGGTGACCATTCACCATCAGATATATTTAACCGCCTACTTATATTGCATTTAAAAAAGTAAGAAATCTATTAAGTAATTGGCATTAATCGCTCAAAACTAATTTGGTCGACATTGAATATCCTACGAGCATCGAGCGAGGCTAGTCCTTGCTTCAAAGACAAAGATTAAACAGCCACATGATACTACTATATGCAGCCGCTCCTGTGAATATTGCTCTTCGTCTCAGAGAATGAGTTACATTCCGCGGAAAATATGAAAATCTACCTCACACGAGATCCACGTTCTTTTTATTATTCATCCGTGGTCCTGTTTAATGTAAAAGATTTTTGACACGGAGTCCTGTTGGGAGGCATCGAGCCACGTGATGGGCGCCGGTGCCGCTGCCTGAGCCGCTACACGCCGCCTCTCGTATTTCACACGTACGTGACGCGAATCATAACTCCCACTTTAACCATGAATCTCAAACATATCAAAAGCCACCACAGATAACTACTAGAATAATTTATTATAATCATTTTACGAAAATGATTCAAAACCTATCTGTGTATAATATGTTACATATGATATATTGAACACGTCTCTTTTTTAATATCAAAACCATGATAGTAAAGAATTGAAATAAGTAATGATAAGTCTTTGAGTATTTTACACTTTATTACAAAAAATACAAAAGGAAGCTAATATTAAGAGGCATAAGCGATTAATTCCAGCCCTCACCGTCTAAATCACAGTGAACTGCGAATTTCAGTCATCTATTGTTTTTCATCATATAACAAGCAGGAACTAAATACTATAAATAGTACCAGACACAGAATATACTATACATTCGTATGAAGACTTAATTCCACAGAAGTAAAAACATTTCAAAAACTTTATTAAAAATCTTAAACCCCGATCATGACAGTGTATAAAAGTAATACGTACGAGTACTGTATGCTAATTTTATAAATATAATATTCGAAATTTTGTATGTCAGTACGATTACCTATATAACTGCACAAACTACCCGCTCCCTGTGGTGAAATCACCCGTTTGATTGGTTTGTCTCGGAGGAATGGCTAATTAGTATTGTGTAGCCCTTACATAGCCCTTTGTAGTTTGTACTACATGTTATATATCATTAGGTCTTAGCATATTTGGCATAATATACAAATGATTTTTACTATATATTATGCTTGAGATGAATAGACCCTTTGGTTACTGTTAAAGCTAGCACGCATAATATGAATTTTACATGTTAAAAATTATTCTATTACTAATTTATATTAGAGTCGTATCGGATAAATGGTTAACAAACAAATTTATCGGAGCCGCCTGTTCCTTTTGCATTCACCTTACAATAAAAATAAAACGCTCCACTCACGCGGTGAGACGAAATACAGATAGACATGTTAAAATGATATCTACAGAATATAATAACAATTACACGAAAACCGAATGTTCAAAATAACAATACGTTCGAAGCTGCAGTTGGATGATTGAACTAAAACTGAATTCGTACGTGCATTCCCTCCGCCCCGGCCGCGTCCGCCCGTCGGTGATTTGATAAAACAAGATCAACTGATGAACGTGATTGTATTAATGAACGATCGAAATACTAATAAACAATTCGCTGATTCAGTCCAAACGGGGCAACGACTCCGTGTCTATACATAGACGTCGCATACAGCGCGCTAAATCCTCGCAGACGGGTAAGTATAGCTTCATTGAGAAACGAACACCTGCTGACCATCGGACGTTATCGATAAACGAAAATATTCCTTGAGAATATCCTATTCAATGGATTTTGAGAGCTTTATAAAGTGATTTTCGTTCGCTTCGCTTACAGTGTATTAATAGTGTCAAGTCGTCACTATCTCGAGCGTAAATCGCTCAAGTAATAAGTTTCAAAATTATATTTTTATTAGTACTCTGATACTTTTTATACTTTTTCATTTCTGATATATGTAAATTAACAGACTGATTGACAAATCAACAAAACAGCTTTCAGTTTATGTGTTGTTCGTTGTTTTTTCAAGTAAAATATTTGGGACGCGAAAGAGTAAAATCGATTCGTACGTTTCTATATTATGTAACATTTCAAATGAAACGCTCCTGACACAAACACGATGGTAAATAGATTTCAACTCGTTACGCGTACTGCTAAAAGTTGTACGCACTTTAATATCTCCATTACATTAAGGTAAAATATTATAATATATAAGTAAATGAAATAATTTTATATATTAAACAAGTAAAGGCAGGATGAGAAACAGCTAAACTCGGTGGTATGTGTATTTTGTAACGCTTGCTTGTAAATCCATTGCGTTGCATATTATAGGAATACTTATTATCGTATACCAATAAAACAGTCAGCCTCACGGAAGGCTAGGGGAAAGTATTATAACTGAAAGGATCTATCTGTTATATCTACACGAATAGGTATTGATAGATATGTACATACTTATCTACTTTACATATCAAAATATAACTTAAACAATACTGAATGTATAAGTTTTAAGTGTCTTATTACATAATGGGTATACTCGTAAGTTTTGTATAAACAAAGCGTCGAGTAATAGCATGAAGGGGTCGGCGAAGGGCGAAGGCGTCTTCCAACGAGCGAGAAGCGACAGATAGCTCCGAGATGGAAGCTGGGGTAAGCGACAGACTCGAGCGAACAGAAAGCATGTTATAGTTAGGATATAATAGTAATCAGTCAGTCAGTCAGGGCAGTCAAATGCATTCATCAATTCACTTGGCAGGGCTTTGTGCAAGATCGTCGGAGTACGAGTCCCTCGTCGGATATTCTACTTCCAAAGAGCAATGTACCTAGTGGTAGTAGCGCTTGCTTAATTTTTTTTATGCCAACGTCTATGGATTGTTATAGATAACTACTCACTACCAGGTGGCCTGTTTGCCAGTTAATTTAAAAAATGTTTTAGTTATTAACGTTTTCGGATTACCTTATTTTAGAAAGTGAACACATACTACTACACTACGTAACGAAAATCCCTTTGACCGACTGATCTATCCGGTCGTGTCGGACTCCCGTCTCATCGAACTATGTGATTGAGGGAATGTGCGCTATGTTTGTGAACTCACTCGTGCCCTGTAACGCCACCTGGGTAGTCCCGAGATCCGCCGCCGTTGCCGAGATCGAGATATTATGAGCGGTCTTTATGCATACCTTTATGGGTGTAAGAAATTGATATCGCCCAATGTAGCGTTAAGTACAGTCAGAGTAAGAAACCCTTCGTCAGTTTTCAAATTAATTCCTATATCAAGTCGTAAACTCTTAGTACCTTTTGAAACTAAAGCACTAAACAGATAACTGCATATAAAATTAAACCAACATGGTATGATAACTTAGTCCAAAATAGTGTAACATCTTTGGACTACGTCTAGTGTCATATCAACATAAAACCTTTATTATGGCCTAATTAGTCATTACGAGATTTAAATTATATTGTAGATATGATATCTTAATTGTCAATTGTCAAAGTCTGGCAATTTTATTTATTTTCTTGCAATATATTGCAATCTTAGAATAAAAACGATTGTAATATTATTCATCAGTCAATTTAAGCGACGGTTAATGTAATGACGTGACGTGTGATGAGTGGTTACATCGGCACTGAAAAGTGGTGGTGATTCGTTGGCCTGCAGAAGCGAAGGATATTTCGAAAATCTATGGGAATTGATGGTGCAGCGGTGGATAAATAATAACGATAGAACCAAAGCAGCTGTCGTAGAACATTGCCGAAGTGTCCGGGAGGGCTTCAGAGGAACCGACATATACTATCGCCTTGTTGGATCAATGCGACAGCGACTACAAGCTGTGATTGTCACGAATGGAGGATATACTCGTTTTTAATAAAATAAATAAGATTTGTTCAAATGAATAAATTTTACCATAATTACTATTTATTTTTACTATTTTATTTACTACTTCCGTCCTGTGGTCTCACCCACGTTCCCGAGAGATTTTATGTTTTCCCGGGATATAAAGTATCCTATATGTTATTCCAGTACATATTCTATCTGTGTGCCAAATTTTATCCAAATCCGTTCAGTAATTTTTACGTGAAAGAGTAACAGACCTCCATCCATACCTCAAAGAAATCAGCCAGATTCATACACACAAACTTTCGCGTTTATAATATTAGTAGGAAGTAGGATTACTACTATGCACTCTTTTTTATAAGAGACGAGACCTAATCTATGTCCTAATCTCCGATGTTACACGAGCATTCATTTTACTCTATCTCTTATTATTATAGCTTTAATCGCTATTATACTCTTTGCTAGATGCGACTTATAATGACATTGCGACGCAATATGTCATACTCATCGGTAAAGCAGGTTATCGCTCATACTGAGCACATGAAAATAGATGTTTAGGTGTCGAACCTTTTCTTACCCCGACTGTACATACCACCGCTTTCAGCTCTTCGCTTCCGCCACACTTCAGAAGTGCAGTGAGCTGCCAAATTGGTACGATTTGCCTCTGTTGCGAATATATTTGGCCGATATTACATTTGCACTCGCTAACCTAATTTGCTGCCATAAACGTCGTGTGGTCCACTAGGCTTATTGGCTAAAACTTATAACGCAGTATTATATGAGAAATGAAACGGTTACTTGATGTAAGTACTCGATTGTGTCCGCTGCTTCGATACGTACGTGTAGCGGAACATACGTATTCTAACAACGTTTATAATTGTTTTCAGATACTACTCGCATTCGAAAATGAGCTTTCGAATGAATATTAACATTATGTAAGATTTCATTATATATATTTTTAATTTTCCACATCACCACCATCATATTCCATCGCACAAAGCCCGAGAGCGTATTTACGAGACACGAAAATAATGTTACTTTAAGTTATAATCAGGGTACAATGCATCTATTTTATTAAAAAGTCTTTTATAAAGACTTTCTTGATCATGAAGCTCAAACAAAAATGCAACCTCAAACGAACGGTTTAAAAATAGAAAAAGTCATTTTATTACGAACATGCATTTGTTAGATTTTTATAGAGACTTAATCCCGCTGATCTTCTTTCGCCGGTTCTTCTCAGGTCCGAGGTGCTAAATTCCGAACCGGTGGTAGATTTTTGACAATCAATAAGCAAGTGTAAACATTTCTATATTGAATAAAGATTTTTGACTTTTGACTTTGACTTTAATACATTATGTCAGGATATTTTAAGAATAATTTCTATTTCTTTATTATTTTATTATATTTGAAGGTTATAAGACAATAAAAGATTATATATGAAACACAAATATTTATTTAGCCATTATAATAGCTGTATTAAACGTAATATTGTATCAATTAATAATTGGAATAAAACCAATTACCTTAATCAAAATCAAAATATACTTTATTCAAGTAGGCTTTTACAAGCACTTTTGAATCGTCATTTAACAAACTATTTAAAGTAAAGCTACCACCGGTTCGGAATGTAGATTCTACCGACAAGAACCAGCAAGAAACTCAGTAGTTACTCTTTTTCAATATCCAAAAATACAGTCATTTTAGTTAAATACAATTATACTAACTTTGTATATATAATACTAACCTTGTATATTAATAATTGCAAAACCACAATTCATATATTCATCAATAATTTAACAAGCAATAACAATTATATTATATCACAAAATTATATCGTACCTTAAATATTAGCAGCAGCTTGCTGGTCCAGGATCAAAGTGAAAAGTAAACGTAAAGTTAAAGTGTTCTGTACCGAGCTTCCATCACTTATATCCCTCACTACAAATCACGTCACTCACAATATTGAACAGAAAAGTCAAAGTACCCTCTTATTTAATATCAATGTTATCAACACAATTCAAAAATAACTAAGATTAAATTATTATTACAGAATTCATTAAAACATACAATACATAGTGTAAGCCTTGTTTGTAATTGTCTAATTATTTATTTATTTCTTACTTAATCTGACACATTCGTATATTAAAACTTTTAATTTTTAAAACACTAATCAGTTTTGTAGAAGATTAATTTGACTCCCTTACTATATACATATATCTCCCCGGACTAGATGATATTTGAAAATAATTAACAATGTTTATTTTTAACATATAACATAGGGACGATGACGACACGATCGGAAAGAGTTCAGTCACAGGAGCAGGCTTTGCTTTACGCGCTTTCCGAGTTACCGAGTTAAGAAAGAACTACTATAAATTAAAATTTAGAGATTCTGCCCCTTTCCATATGTTTGAGAGAACCATGCATAGAATTTTGAATTTATACCTATCTACACATTTTACGGGAGCTTGTTATGATACTTGCCAGCAAGTACTCTCGGTAATGAGCGCAACTTATTCTCTATTTATATGTTATAGATTTTGTGTTGTGCATAAAGTTATGTATAATTAAGTATGCGTCCATAAATCACAATTACCTAATAATGGTATCGTTGTTAATTAACTTCTTTTGATATTTTAATTCTCATTTAATTTTAATTTCATAAATCAACCTCAGGGATTAGATTCTGAGTATTAGAGCGAGTCAAATAACATTAGTTAATTACGCAATTTTAAAATGAAAAAGTTTTCTTTAATGTTTTTTGCTCGGAATAAAAACTCGGTTTTTATACGTAATCACATACAGTGACTAGTCATTTATTTTCTTATTAATTTTTGTTTATATTTTAATCATTATTTTTGTTATAATATTGGGAATTACTCTTTTCATAACATTGGATTAAATTTTCACTGTGGACCGACTGGGTAAACTCCATCCAATCATTAGTTATCTTACTGCGGGACATCATTATTTTGTTTGTTGTGTTATTGATTGAAGGCTATCTTAGTCATTACATGGGCTCCGTTACCTTAAATGTCATGGTGTTATAGTGTCAGTGTCTATGAGGAAATGTTATAGTAATGTCAGGAAACTTTATTACTATGAAATTAGAGAATGTGCGCTCGACCTTTTGACTTCTAATCTTAATAATATAATTCAGAGGATTGACATTAAAGGAAAAAATCTCCTGGGGACTCAGTTGGTATGGAATCCTTCAAGGATAAATTCTTAGACCTTTTTTATTCCTTATATACATAAATGACCTACCCATTCGTAAATAATCTTACGCTAAATAATAATAATAAAAAAAATTACCACCACATGTGAAAAATGTAAAAGGTAATATTTAATAAATAGCTAAAACTAAGTTACCAAAAAAAATAGACTTATTATTGATTTTGATACGACTCGCTTAATATATTTCAGTTACTTTCACATTATAATGTCTTGGTTATTATGCTATAGTTTCATTATATGAGGGCATTAAACGCAGCCGCTATCTTGCAAAAATTCAAAATAGCGGCTGCGTTGCAAAAATGGACTATTCGCGCAATCTATAACTTTGTAGCTAAAGCATTATTTAGGCGTAAATTTAACGAAATCAAGACATTAACTGTTGCTTCTAAATTTATATTCTGTAATTTTATGTATGCATGAAAAAATAGTATTAATTTAGTGAGAACATGTGGTCTCATATATTGGTACAAGGACAAACTTGTTATCCCTGTTACTCGACTGCATAGAGGCCAATAGCTCTAGGGGAAAATGGCAACATATACGGTTTTACTACAGGATTTCAGGAAGTATTTACAATGCTTCTGCTTCTTGTTGCCAAATTAAAAAAAAATGTTAAAGAACGCTTGCGAGCGACAAGTTATTAGTGAGTGCATGGTTGATAGCAACTTGGGAATGAAACGATCGCCTTCTTTCTATTCATTTTCAGTATCGATTGTATGTAAATAGCCACAAATTGACAAACGTACCCCCTAAGTTTCTTTCCCCCGTTCTTCTCAGGTCGGGGTGTTTTCTTTTCTGAGCCGGCGTTAGAGTTTAATGTGATAATCAATAAGTAAAGTAATGCTTCTATATTGAAAAGGCAAATGAAAATGCACTTTATTTTATTTGTAATGCACTTTATTTAAGCTGTTGAACATTTTATTCTGTAAAAAAAGGACTCGCAGTCAAATATATCCAGCATCTAATTACATTCCAGTTTTAGTACACTGTTTGCGCAGCTGCACTTGTAAATTGTAAAAAAATTAATCACACAAAACATAAAATATCCACTAGTTTCATGAGCAGTATAAGTCCAAATATATAAAACATAGTAGACCAGTATTCGTTTTCTAATTAGCTCGAAGCAGCTACTGTATACTTTTTAGTAAAATCCATCGCATAAATAATACGAACTCTATTAACAAAAAGCGCGCTGGGCGGGGTCGGGTCGGTCGGGTCGGCGCTGAAGTGCTATCTATTGTTACTTATTATTATCACAAAACCGAATCGTAGATGGAAAATACTAATCTCGAAAACATTTGTATGGAATCGGTCGTATCGTTGTGATTACACTTTGAAATATTAGTATTGAGACGGAAGTGACATATATTGTTACTATAACGGATAGTACTGTGGTGGGACGTGTCGCGTTGGGCGCGCATTGATTTATTAAAGTTCAATTGTAGTTCGCCTTCTTAGTAGCATGTTGAAATTAATATATCGTTTTAAATTCTCATTTTATTATTTGGCGGACGGACTTCGATAGCGCGTGGTCACCGATACATTAGTACTGTCAGAAATATTAACCATTTCTCATATAAAAATCTCTTGTCCTTATAGTTACACTGGCTCACTCATTCTGCATACCGGACCATGACAACAATAAATATTGCTGCTTGGCGGCATGTTATAATACGCCGAGTGGGTATTGCCTACCAAGACGAACTCGCACAAAGCCCTACTACGAATGCTATCGTCGCTATATGAAAACGTCAAGTAGCAAATTAACATGTATAAAATATTGAATACTTGAGCGCGAGTAGCCATATTAAGTATGTAATGTGTATCCTCCCAGAGGAATTTCCATTCTGAACCGTTAGTATCTCTGCATCTTATTAATCCGTGACTTATCATTCTGTATAACATAGAATGCAGTAGATTATCATTTTAAATTGAGTTTTTTATCGCATAGTCTAATGGTGTTAGTTAAAAAGTTTTAAGGGCAAATTTTAATGTTAAACTCGCTCACATAATCCGATGGAACGGCGACAACGGCTCTCCGAGACTTGAGAGCGTGAAAAATAGCCAACATCTAAACTCGTGATGAAAAAATAGGTAAATAATGCAAACAAAATATACGTACGTATATTTCATATTATTATTTATTTCCGTACAAGTTTCACCCAAAAATCAGTGATGTATGAAAGCACGACACTTAGTAATATTACCGTGTCGTTTCATCATCAAATTAATTACATTGAAGGGTGGATAGCGTGAGACTACGCAGACAATACACCCGAAGCGAGCAATTAAACAAAGATAGGAGTATTCTATCCCGCGTACGTATTCAATTCACTCGTTTTTAAGTCGAGCACAGTTTACCGTAACACATTCCATACATAAATTTAAATTAGTAATTAAAATGTAATAGAGCAAAATGCCGGGCGATCAAGCAAGAGGCGAGCTTGAAAATAAACGTAGAGAATTAATAGGTTCGGAGGCTCCGGGGCCGCAGCGCCCGGCGCGGGCACCGTCGGGACGATTAACACACATCCAGTGAAAGGGTGCATAAAACACCAGGCCATGAAACGAGCGGGTGATCCCATGAATAAGCTGCTTTCGCAGATATACCTACTGGGTTTTGTTAGTTAAAAAAAAAACAAACGACTTCGTGATAAAAAAATAATACATGAAAAATAGAAGTACAAAATTTGCTCGACGATGGAGGGATGCTGTGGCGGCATTGTCACAATTATCGTAGTTGTAAATGTTAATTTACATACAATATGTATTTAAAAAAAGAGATTGGAATTAAGAAAACGTACTCACATATATAACGGTATCAATGTGTTGTCGTTTGCCTCAGCTGGTGTAATAAAACAAAAATACGTTTACTTCACGCTACCAGCCGCTCGCCGCGTGACCGGCGGCGGCCACGCGGCCGTTTATCGCGCTCTGTCGTGAGTGGCGGGCGTCAGGTGCGCCATCGACGCCTGATTGATTTGCACGCGACGCCTCGCCTGCCGCCGTGTGTTTGTGACCCGGCACCGCTACCGGGGCAACTTAGCTGCAATTCAAGCTGCATACTCATACTTGTATACCTGCACTAGTATAAATAACGTTCAACAAAAACAGGAAAACTAGAATTAAATCGATACTAGTTTCGTTCGTTCGTTCCGACTTCCGAGTGCTCGTAGACTATTCCGGTAATTAACGTTTCGAACGGTCGACGCGAAGCTTATTTTCGTGTCTTAAGCTCCTCGTTTCCCGCCGACTCGCCGCCCCTCAACCTAATTGAATAACACGAACTCACCTACTTATCGCAAAACGCGACCGCTTTACCTATATTTGGATTTTAAAAGCACTCGAACAAATGGAGAGCCATCTTATTTCTTGAATTCCGTATCGAGAATGCTCCGCCGCCGTAAGACTACTTCACTAGAGTGCATCAACATCTAAATCCTTACGAGAGACTCTCATTCCATAAAACATTGTTACTGCTCGAGAGTATCGACGGATTGTTCATGTCCGCTATTGTTTGTATTGTGTGACGAGTGACGCTCCGTGTGTTACGCGTTTCATTGTGAGTCGAATTTACTAAAACAAAAGGTAAGGTTTTTAATGATAATACTTGGCAACACTTGTGTTATAATATTGTAAGCAAACAGAGTACTTTAGTGGCTGGGCCGCTAGTTTGAGTGATGTAGAGGGAACGTCTGGTTTGCCGACACGGAGGTTTCGAGAGATCGTAAACAAGAGCTCTGAAACGTGTAATTGCGGCAGATTCACGAAAACCGACGCTCGGTTCATTAACGGATCGTTTTGGAGCAATTTATTGATGCCTTTGAAGAGATGTTTACAATCTCATGGAATGAATTGCAATAAAATATAATACTAAAAGTAAAATATTTTATTGCACATTATAAAAGTGAGGTTCTATTCATTTCTCTAATAAAATTTATATTTTGACTAAGACACAAAATACAATTAATTTATAAAAAAACTTGAGCTTGTGTGAAAAAAAGACATTCAGATCGGTATTTGTTTGTTTGTTTCAAAGCCTCAGCAGATGTCTATTGAGGAATAGAAATGTCTTTATAAAAAAACAAAGCCATCGTACGAAAATACTAATTACAAATTAATTTAAAAATAACGTACCGATCACTTGTGATTCCTTCATCTATGTCATACAGTCCATGTACAGCACTAATGTCGCAAAAAATTACAAAAAGGAAGCGTCAAAAATGGTCATATTTTTCAATTGAACATCTCATTTTAATGACTCGATCATTAACATAAATTAAATTAAGCAAAAAAAAAAACACAACAGATGAAGCAAAAAATTAGTTTTCGAATGATTTAAAACATGTCGTTTGGTCATTAATATGGACTTTCTAAAACGTCCTCTAAATTTTATCACCGGAAACACTAGTGCCCTTAGATTGCACTTTGCAGGTCATTTTCTTAGTGTACGTTGGTACGATGGAGTCTCCCTGCCTAGCTCACAGTTTCAGCTCAGTGTTCCAATGTTCAGTGCTTAGTGACTTATTATTTTATTTTACTTTTGTGAATATTTGAAAATACACTGAATATGTCAAAGCGCGGTCTCAGTTTGCAGGATATACGTTTTTTGTACGCCCACAGAATGCCGTTCGAAGACTTTAACTTTGATTAAATTCTGACCAAATATCCTACTAGATGTTTTTGACATATATTATACAATATGTCAAAAATATTTAATAACATGAAGAATTTTTATTTAAAACAACGGCCGAATCGTATTTGCCAAAATAACAATTGTATAACGGCTGACCCTCATAACTCGCTAATGTATTTTTATAGTGAACAAAACAATAACTATGATCAAATCGTATTCTCATTGAAAAAAACAGTTCCCGAAGATTTTAAAGATACGTGAATTATTGTCCTCTATGTGAAAGATGGAATTCGTTCTGGCTGCAATCATTACCGCGGCATTTCATTTTCATTTGTTCTCAAAAATCCATTGCTGAGGACTCTTAAACCAAGTCGAATCTCTGTCCGAATGTATTTTCCCAGAGACAATTTGGTTTTCGAGGTGCCCGTAATGCAATATGCTCTGTACGGAAACTGCAAGAAAAAATGAAAGCTAGATCGCTAATTATTCCTCTACTTTGTTACTACGACGGTAATTCTAGAGATGTTTTGGTTTGTGGTTCGCTTATGGGAAGCTAGAACAGCGAATAAGTTCGTCGAGATTATAAAACTCCTACTCAGTGTTGATACTGCACAGTTTAACATCTTCCTTGTTACTTTAGGATCGAACAAGGTCGTATCACCAGTACTAGGCAGTTTGCATTATACTTCGCTTGTGTACTCATGAAGTTCATAACCGATGTTAAATTCATATACCTTGTATGTCAAAAGTTGCTCTCGGAAAAAAACATGTTTTGTTCTGTTCATAATATCGAGTAATTGAATTTTTTATATAATTTATGTAAAAGACACGACCATGTACATTTTTATAGATCGCCTTGCTTAGATTTAAATTTTACTAATACTAATTAGGTCCCATTTCTATTAATATATTAAATTGTCGCTATTTCTATTAATATACAAAATTTGACCATCTGGTTGGAGTTCGTAGTGTGACACCCCGCGTCAACGAGTATGTTGTACCATACTTGTGGCAGATGTGACCCCCTTCTTGGTTGTTCCGTACAGATACTTTCCGAAGTACCTGTGGCAGCCTGAAGGTCAGTCCACAGCCTTTGTCACTACCCAGTGACTCAATGATAGTCTGCATTTTCGCTAGATATCCTGCTTCAGATCCCAAGTCCTCCTTCCATCTGCGATGTAATGTTCGCTGGACTAGACTTGGAGGGTCCTGGTGCCGAAACACCAAGACTTCCCAGAGTGGATTTCTTGTGAGAAGTGCAGCTGCCATTCATGACTCCGTGAAATAGCCTCGTATCGCTCTCACCGCTGACCACCTGATCTATCTTCAGTCTAGAATTGACATCCTATCGAGGTGGACATTTTATTATAATGAAATCTAATCTGTATTAAACTGTTTACTACCACAATATTATAATAACTATCTCAACGTAAAACTACTTAGTATATTGCACACGCTCCCTATACCTTAAGGGCTCATAAGTCTTCTCGGTTCATGGGGTCTTGTTCACCACAACTCGTCTATATATTCAGGGTCCGCTTGTAAATCGCACTAACGGCCTAAGACGTGTTGTTTACGATCGGCCCTCATTACCCAGCGATTGAATCGAACTACCAACCTAACTAATCTCGACCAAACCTCGGGTGAAATTGAAATTCATTTAAATAAATTAAACAAAAGTTAATGCATGACCGCAGTTCTATTCTAGGGTGACGTAAAATGTCCATAAGTTATACATTTAAACAGCTTTCCAAAAAAAACATTGATATTTTATGATATTCGCAATGCATTAATACACAGTTGGTTTATAAAAATAATTTACTTCTAAAAGCTAAAAAGACAAAAATCGTGCTGTTTACCTTTGCTTTCTTATTGAAAACAAAATGCAAACTTTAACTGTAATTGATACTACAGTATTTCAAGAAATCACTTAAGACTCAAAACTTCACTTGAACCCTCATTGATCCTCCCTGACAGATGGACAGCACCGCAGCACACGTGATTAGAAAAATTTGACAACTAACTGATTAGTACACTTTGGTCCCTTTCGTAGTATTATGTCTTAAGGCAAGTTTCTTTTGGATACTCTACTGATATTGAAACTGTTTTCATTCTGCAAAATAGAGCTATCCGGTCTATTTATAATCTTGGAGCTACTTATATTTGTTTCACAATATGTTTGAAACAATATTACGTAGGTATATATACAATAATATCTTCACTCTTTAAAAAAAACGGTGACAATCATTGTATGGACACGAGGAGGAAAGGTAAACTAATAACACCGAGTTTCCGACTTCGCAAAGTTAATACATCCTGCCCGGGGCACGTTATTCGTTTCTATCATGCAACTTTTGCAACATGATCTTGATTCTGTACAAGGGTGGTGCAATAGCAATGGAATGCTACTTAATGCTACAAAATGACAAAATGTCAATTCCTTAAAATAACCAAAAAAAGAAACACAATACTATCTTTTTGTTATATAGCGAATCAAAGGTTGAGGAAATACGGGATTTGGGCATTACTATCGATAAGAAATTACTACTTACAAAACATATAGACAAGATTATTAAAAAATCATGGCAATTAATAGCTTTCATTAAAAGAACTTGTCGCATTTTAAAAATATACGTGCTATCTTGGTTTTATATTGCGCATTCGTTCGTAGCATTATTGAGTACGTATCACCAGTTATAAAATTCACATTAACCGAGTGGAAGGGCTGTAAAAGAACTTCACCAGATTTTTAGCGTATAAAGATAACAGTTGTCCATATCGTGCGGATTACGTTAGACGTCTGAGGCATTTTAAAATGGATTCATTGCAGAAACACCGCTCCGTTAACGATCTTTTATTTCTACATAAATTAATAAACGGTAAAATACAATCGCTTAATTGCATGTCCCACGTAATCTGGCTCGACGCCCTATTAAAAATACGTTCGCTATACCCAGACACCGTACGAATACGGGGAAATTCTCGCCTATTACTCGATGCATCAGGATTTACAATTCTATAAACAGACTTGAAATAGATATCCACTATCAAAATCTCTTTAGCTTTAAGAAATCAGTATTAGAAGCTATAAGTTGGTAACATTACCATTGCTTTTATTGTAACTTTATTTTTATTTTTAGAGGTTTATAATTGTTACGTTTTTATTAAGCCTTAAGCCGGATCTTTTGCCTAAGTTTGTGCTTGTTTAGTTTCTATTATTATTATTATTAATTTAAGAGTGTATTACTTTTTATTGTAATTCAATAGTGCTGTAAATACATGGAGTGGTGTATCACACTGCATTGGTCCGTGTACTTTTGACTGAATTGTTTTTGTGAATATGGCGATGGTGTTTCAAATAAATAAATAAATATAATAAGATTCTACAGTTCTTTTTAATTTGACCTATTACAATATTTAAAGCTCACGTAGAAATTATTGATAAATACGAATATATTATTCAATACAAGATTATATTAAAAATTAAAAAGAGTGTACTTATTATTTATTGACGGCTAGGCAGGATATTTATTTAAATTTAATTGTAATTTATTGACATACTCTCTTTTCTTCTATGCGCTTCTTTTGTGCTCCTTTTATATTCTTTTATGCGCTTATTTGAATAAAGAATATTTTGATTTTGATTTTTTAAATTCAAATATACCACATCAAATGATCATTTGAATGGTCATCAGTTAAGATTTACGTGTTCTAACTCTTTCACAAAACGTCACAAGTATAGCTATTCCTTCAATACCAAATGTTCTGTTAAAAGATTTTATTAATTTATATTTAGCTTGTCAAGCTCAATATCATTTAGATTTTCCAAAACGTAGACGTAAAAGGGACATTAGATACAATTGATATTTGCATCAGAAAGCGAATCAGTATTCAATTGAAGCCGCGGCCGCCGCAGATGGCAGATTACTCGATGTTACGTAAATGTTATGGAAGAATCATCTGAATATATAAACGCGCCATTCCAAGACCTAAAATATAATTTATAAACACAGTTAATAAAATAGAACGACCCACCGCTTTACAAATTGTCCTGAAGTCGACGCTTCGATAAGGATTAGTCGATACGCCCATTCATAAAATGTTTGCACCGATATACAAAATATGTGTACGTACGTAATTTTAAGTAGTTGTCAAATGTGTATTTATTTATGAACGAATTTCTACATTCTATGCCTCAACACCAACGAAATGTAATCAGCATTCGGCTATCTCCGATCGTGAAGTCATAGATCGCTGTGTTTATATATAAACAATGTATGTAGTTAAACTGTTGTTGTGATATTTAAATATATATCATAATATATATACAATTAAAAGAAAATTAAATATGAAAAACTATATCAGTATACTATTTCAGAAATAATTACCATACAACTTATAAAATAGATTCACAAAAAACCAAATAAATTTTGAAATGTTCTTTCAGCGACGTCCTAAATTACAATATTTAGATATATTATAATAAATAATAAATATTGGACAACATCACATACATTACTCTGATCCCAATGTAAGTAGCTAAAGCACTTGTGTTATGGAAAATCAGAAGTAACGACGGTACCACATACACCCAGACCCAAGACAACATAGAAAACTAATGAACTTTTTCTACATCGACTCGGCCGGGAATCGAACCCGGGACCTTGGAGTGGTGTACCCATGAAAACCGCTACTCGATCACGGAGGTCGTCATTCTAAAACATATTCTTTTAAAGTTATGTCAATTTTTAGGGAAATATATATTCCACCAAAAACATGTTCATGTAGATTTTTGCCAAGACGAGACCATATGACTCACACTGTCACAAAGTTATCAGAACTCATGTAGAGCTAAGCTTTAACTCTACACGCCCTAACACTACAAGACCTCACTTCACAAGCTCTACACCTTAGTCAAACTATGTGGCTTAGCTATTTCACTACATTCGCTCAAGTTTAAGGTGAAAAAGTTATCCACTGTTAATGACTTTTCTGTTATAAAATAGTTCTTCTAGAATTGAAAGGAGAAAAGGTAGGTAGTGCCGGTCGTTCCGCTTCGCGTGGTTCGACTTGGCGGGGACACCACCGCGCCCAGATTACAAATTAGGGATACTATAAAATAGATTCAAAAAATCAAACAACTTTTCAAATATTCTTTCATCGTCATCTTAAGACTTTTTTAAGTATATTCATGAATAAATGATCCATAACAACTATTACAAATTTATTTATTTAAAAAATAGCGTCGATTTTTAAAGTAAGTCGGTTCGTTAGTTACTTGTGTTTGCACCCTCGAGTTTTCATAAAATAACGAACCTCATTTCCCATTTTAGAGTCGGTCTGCTCTTGCTGAAAATAAATATTAATTAGCATTGTTAGAGCTGTTTGCGAGGAACACGGAGTGAAACACATATATCCTGCACAAGACCAAACTAGTAACTCCCAACGAGTAATTTCCCCGGGGTTTCATTAAATTACAAATACACATTTACATTTCCTTCTTCGACCGATTCAATCAAAAGAACAAAGTTTTAAGATTATTCTTTCACTTACTTGGCTTATCTAGTAAATGCATATCTGCATGATTAACGTAGAAGTTTTAAACATTTGGTTCAAGAGTCAGGGCTGCAACTCTAAATAGAAACCCTTTAATTTTCTCTTCTATGCTGATTGGTTTTCAGTGCAGTACTCTCAAAATAATTCAAAGAATTATCTATCGATTGTAAAATATGATTAAATGTTAACAAGCGTATGAATGCCACAGATATAAAGTTGTTTCTTATAATATATATATAATAAAAAATATAATTGAAAATATTACAATCGCGGTGTAACGAAATCTTAGGTATTCCATGTAAAAGATTTCGGCTTTCACTTTCACTTTGGGTTGTGTCAAAATTCATACCCTCCGTTTCATACTATTTGGCCAAACACCATTACGCTTCAGCCTGTTGAACCGACTGTGACTTAAAAGGAAACTATTTATCAAGATACAAGTGTATCAATAGGAAAAGATACAAGTAAACGATTCACATACATTATTAATTCCTTACGAAGACACTTAAGGGCACCGTTGTTGTTCATTTATTATTTATTAGCCGAGTAAAGTTTTACACAAACAGTTTGCAGAACCCGCTAAACGGCAAACAAGTAAGTTCTTGACAAATCCTCCGTATAGTCTCCGGCACCGCAGCAATCTGTCACAGGCGGGGAAACGAGGGCGTTGCGGAGGTCGGCTGTGATTTACAATCGGACACTTACAGGAATGTCGTCGACACTCGACTTAACATGCACTTGCATATGCGCATGTTCAATGCTTGCGATTGCGACAACAGAGGCACGAGAGGCACGTGATTAATCCAGTTTCTTAGCATAATTGCATTAGCAGAGCGCGGAGTTAGCACCTTCGTAGATGTGAGTGTGCAGGGACTAATTCGTTCGCCGAATTTATCAATTGTTGATTCAATGTATTTCGACAATTCGACAAAGATATAGTTCATGCTTTCATAAATATTTGGAAGTCGTCCTACGCTGTCAAAGTTAGAGTTTTGTTGTACTTACGAGAATATCGATGTATTATGTATTTCGTTTCATTTGCTTTTAATTGTACTTTGTGTAGAACGGCATCAACGATTTTTTGTTACGAAATAGTTAATAGGAGTCAAAAACAAATTTGTTTCTCCTGGTGAAAAACAGATTTGGCTCTACGAACCAAAATGTGAATGACATTAATTATAATTATGTTTATATTCTTTAAATTGTGTAAAAACTCAATAAGACTATATTTCAATAATTATATTTTCGGTCTTCCCTCTTTAAATTGCACTATAATTATCTTATAATAATTTCCGGACCAACATATTACAGTATTACCATATCTTGTACAAATATTGCATTAAAATTAAAACTATTACACGTACCAGAAAACATCATATATTTGTATGTGATGTTTTTGATAAGCGTAACAATAAGACGAAAGAGAACTAATGTAAGTGTAAAAGAGGGGTTTCAAGCTCACCCCCCCCCCCCCCCCCATGTATGTCGACAAATATTTGTCACAAAAGCTAAATTACAATTTACAAAAATAAAATCAGATAATATGTTTTCAGTTATAGCCATTTATAGTATTACACGCTTCTAATTAAATATTATTCAAATGAAGATACATACATACAAAAACTACGTGGAAGAAGTAAAACTTTCTTTCTCCTATATAGCCTTTGTTGGAAATTACAACCTCGTAATTTTATCCCAGTGCGATCACCGACGCTTCTAGAAATTTGGTTCGGCGCAGTGACTTCATACATATAACAGGACTCGCCAGGCGCCAGTCTTCCTTGGACATTATTTTAAATGTGGGTTGGTTTCCTTCCACCGATGGTGCCGTACTACTTCATACCCTTAAAAGCTCGATGCTATTGACATCACTTAACAACAAAACCTTTATCAACTTTTACAACACCTACACGTTGTGATGGAGTCGGCCTCTTTATGCATGTTTGAGGGATCTATGGGAATGTTTATATATTTTTGTGAGTAAAAAAAAAAATATATAACGTTAGTACAAAATAAATGACGTATTTTACATTTCAGTCGTGTATATTGGCAATGTAATTTACAGTGAAGAACATCAAGCCAGATTTACAATAAACATTATAAATAACCGAATTCGATGAACACCATTCTTATTGAAAAGTATTGTTATTTAACCGAACATTACTTCCGCTCGAAAAAATCTGTGTAACCCTCAATTCGAGTCTGAAGCAGATTTACTTCAATAGGACATCAAAGAGAATATATATTCAAATAAAAATTCATTGCAATAAATAGAACTCGCTCTAGTTCTCAGCCTGGAAATTGATTAACTCAAAAATCCAGTAGGGAGCATATCATATTATTTTCACTTTGGGGCTCGTTGGATACTGTAGGTCAGTCAGGATTTGTAGCGCCAGGACGCCGCAGCTCTTTGACATGGTAATCGAGTGCCATCGAGCGTACGTCACACGCGCTGCCCGTCGGTATTATTTGCATTACTACATAGTGTACGTGACGTCGCCTTTATTGCCACAGTTATGCTAATCAGAGGCGCCAAAGGCATATTTGAGCAACACAAATTAAACGTTGGACGGTTTTTCGTTTATCACTATCCGCAAGTTGCGTCTAGTAGCAGACGATATAAGTCATTTAAATCCTATCTGACCCTTGTCTGCTGTCATGGCGTGGTTTTAATGTAGGAAAAGGTTAATTTAATTTCATGTATCATTCCAAATGAATACACACCAACTTTCGAGTTAAATAAATTGAATTAATATTACTTTCATTACGTTACGACACACATACGACACGACAGTCGAGGCGTTTTTATGCCATATAACGAGCCGCGCCCTCGGTGACCTTCACGTGGCGGTTGCTTTTGAAATTCAAGTTGTGGAATCTAGCGTATGCGGAATTGTACATTAAGATATAAAAATTATCTTATCTATCTAATTAATTTAAGTAAAGACTTGACCGTTGAATATTATTAAAAGTCTGCTGAATGCCAAAATAGTTGGGTGGTTTGCTTAGAAGGCAAAATCGATTAACCCCTGTTTTATCTCGCTGGAAAAACGCTTTTCGCGTTTCCTCCACGTGGAGTAGTTCGCCCCACGGTACACCGGAGTACCTACGAAAAACCCGTCGAAGAGACGGAGAGGGTGCTCTCCGTCCCTTCGGCGGGCGCCACGTGATCGCTTTCACATGCTACCGCGACGAAAAGTCCAGGTCGAACTATAAAAATAGTTACTAAGTTTTTTTATTAAAAAATCTCAATAGAAGTTTATTAATTAATTGTTGTAATGAACGGTGGTTGAAAGAAATAGTCAAATAAAAAATATTCTACTAAACTACACGTTAGTACCTACGCACCAACGTGTAGTTTAGTAGAATATTTTAGAAATTCGCGGCGTGAACCGAGACCTTTTCGCGAAAACACTATCAAGTGTCAAAACATAATAACTTTGAACATAATTTTCGTAGCCCTAAAGTCCTCGACGTAATTTAGTGGCGGTTATCACGGTGAGGGGACATCTAGTGAAGTATGTGGCCTGAGAACTACGCAATCGCCTCAGTTTGTAGTTGCGCCCGCAACACCGCAGCTACACGCCCTTCAGGAGCGATTGCGGATGCTTTCAATATTTATGACGCGAGACTTGAAAATTTGTGGCTTCGTACTGCCGCTTGTGGCCACGGCGGCTTTGATATCTCGGAGACATTTAAGTGACAAATATTTAGCTCATTTGAGATACCGTCAAAATATTTCTAGACGGGTATATAGCAGTCGAGTATTCGAATAGTCGACTTATTAAATTATGAAATAAATATAATAAATTAAATACTGCAATATCTTTTTCGTTTTTAACGAGTTGTATCCTTTTTTTTGTAAATTGTCAATTTATTGCAAAGCTTGTGGTTTGAGTGGACGACAATAGTGACGACAATAGCCCAAAGAGTCGCTGTCGAACCTGCGACTGTTACGTCGGTAGGTACCCCGTACACCGAGCGCAATCGACTATGTACGCTTTGTGTCGAAGATAAATATTTGAAGCCCTACCAGGGCTTAAAGGAATTTTAGAACAGGCAGCCCGAAAACTAAAATAATAATGGAATATTTTTGATATTTCGTTCTTTATATTTTAATCGTTATTTCTTACAGTCATCGTGGTTTTCTTACATTGGCACGACGACCCTTTGTAATTAAACTATTTAATATATTCAACTCGAAGATTTAACTAGCGTTTGGAATTTCTCTCTCGCTAGTTCTCTTTATTTATGAATTTGCTTCCGTTTTTATTGCAGTGGAACATGTATTGTGCTGCAACGCCGAAACAGGCTCATAACGAGTCTTAAATATATTTATATTGTGTGTAGAACCTGGAAAGAAATTGAACAAAAAAACAAAAGGAAATAATTAAAGCAGCCGACGAATACCAACAAGGTGAGCTTTGACGTTCACTTCGGTTTTGAGCCCGCGAGGTGTTTGCAGGGTGTGAGATTCATTCCCGCGGCCCTGGAGATATGAGACCAAAGCGTAGAATAAATAACGCGCAGTGTGCCGCAGCAGGGCCGCACAGGACCTCAGAGCGCCGTTGTGATGCAACATTCTCTGATGCAATTAGGGCCAATCAACTCGCCATAGCGCCGCGCCGATTTACATTCTAGTGTCACATTAGCCTCGACTCATTCACTCTGAATGCGAAATCACCTATGCCGGCCATGTTATCAGTAAAAACATCACTAAGAATTATTTAAATTCAATATCTCCGTATAAAATATGAAATATCCAGTTTTGGAGACATAAACGAATTCTATTTATAATATCAAAATCTAACTTCCTGGATTTGCAATCTCTGTTTCAGGGCTCTATCTCGCACCTATATATTATACTTAGTGGCGTTAGGTTGAATAAAACTAATTAAATCTTATTTGCAATATTATTAATTAAATTCAGAAAGGATTCAATTAAAAGGATTTGATTAAAAGTTACTAAAGTGACACAGGAATTAATCGTGGAGCTGACATAGAACACCTTAGTGCAGGCCTTAGTACAACTGACAGGCCATTGCCAAGCTATTTAGCCTGTATGTATGTTTGAATGTAACGAATAATATAAAAAAGTTATATGAAATGCCAAGTGACGCTTCTGAGAAATGTTATATTCGTCTATAATCACCGGTCGACCGGTCTCTGTGTCCCTGTCAGAGGCTTTTGATGTTCGGCCGTGTTGTTCTCTTCGCAGACACGTCGTGTGGCGGCGTGCGTTGTTGAAATGTCGGGATTCATGATATATAAAAAAAGCTTAACATTATGTCTCGACAACTCGTTCCACTGTATAACACTTCTGCTTTTCATAGAAGAAGAAACTCAGAAGAACGGAATACAACGAATTCGGAAGGTGTACTTTAATTCGTTACTACTTAAAGTAAGATTGTTTAAATTAGTATAACAGTTAAAAAGTACAGATCTTGCAAAAATTTTGAAACGTATTAATTTAAATTACGCAAAGTTAGTACGAAGAGGAATAATAAATGGGAGGAATTATTCTTTCGAGCTTAAAATAATGTGGTCATCGAGATATCTCTTCGAGTTAGACAACTGAAACTTTGCATAGTCGGAGCTTAGAGTTTTAAGGCTTGAGCGGAATCTAAAGGAGTTCTGAGATTTCTCAAAGGAATAAAACTTTTCTTTCGGTCGCTATTGACGGTGCCTGATATTACGCTTTCACAATCACAATTCCACCTTCAAACCGGGACATAACAACACTAAGTATTGCCGCTAGGCGTTTAAATATATTACGGGTGGGTGGTACCTACCCGGACAGGCACAAAGCTTCACTACCGAGTCAACACATTGTGCCACATAAATAAAATAAATCAGTAATGTTATTATTTCAATAAACTGAGTATCTTTTCTACTGCGTAATGGGTTCAGTGTTTGGTGAAAGTAAGCATGTTTTTTCTATTTCTGTTACTGGACGGTCAGCAGCGCGACCGTTGTACAAGCAATACATTCGCTACTTTGCTCATTGGTTTTTTTTTTATATTCATTTTAAAGAGGGTTTTTCTTCAAGAAAATGCAACCCTCGTAGTGATCGCAAAACATTCAACTGAATACATTGCTTAATTACATCTATTCTTAAAAAGACCATCCACTGACTTGTACAGAGCCTCCGCTGGTTCTGATGCGGGCTCAGGGTGGACACTATTATCCAACACCTCCCCGCAATAATTGATTAAGTGTAAAAAATATATTCTATCAGCCTCGTTCGGAGCACACTCCATTATTACGCGGTACGTGTCTTCTGTGATGTTACATACACTACAGTTAGGTGAAGGTGTTTTACCCATGAGAAAACCAAAGTTATTTAAAGGAATGTAACCGGAACGAAGTCGAAGAGCTGTGATAATTGAAGACCTGCTCTTTCCTTAGTTCGGGCTGCATTATTCTGTACCAGATCCCCTTAGTAAGCGATCGCTCATCACAATTCTCTCTCCGATATTGTATTAATACTATAATATTCTAGTTTAATCGTTTAATTTAATGAGTGCGATTTAATAAGAGTTTCTTACTGACTATATCTGCAAACTTAAACGATGATACATCGACAGTATTGAGTAACGAACCAAACGAACCTTTAATCAATGTAATATCTTCTTAGTCATTTTTAACAACTGACATTCTGCGATCGAAGTAAAGAGATAGATGCAGTTTTAGAAATTGCATGTTTTAAATTCGTAACACGAACAGTATGTAAAATTAACCTAATTACATATAACATATTTTAGTTATTAATATACTGCCTAAGAAAATGATTGCTATACTGCGAATGCGATACGAACGCAGGACCGAACGCGCTCGGTGATGGATGATCCTCCTACGTTATGCGACTTCTTTGCGTCTGATGAATCCTCCCGTAATCTAATACTGTCGCCATCGAATAACACGGATTGATAAATGTACTCCGTGCCCGTAGTTTTGTATCACTCGAAGGATAATGGTTTCTGGATTTCCTTTGCAATTAATTGAAGAAAAAGAGTGTCAAAAGTAAATCAGAGACCAAATAAAATTAGCTCTGGCATTAATCCTGATCGCGTGAAGTGGACACATACAATACTAAAGTGAAAACATAATACTAACGTTGACGACATCGCCGTTTTTTCGATTGTCGCCATTGTGACAACTTTATTTTTATGTACATTAAGCAATTGATCGAAACGGTACGGTCGGCATATCGATAAAAATGAGTTTGTGTGCTTTTTATAGATTTGGATGTATTTTCTAGAAAAGTGACGACCGATTTTCATGGCTTAAATTGAATTATTAGTAATTTCAGAAAAATTAAGTTTTCAGATTTTTAAATTCAGCTTATATAAAGGTCCATTTGCTGATCCACTACCCTGTAATTTTATTAGCTTATGCGGGGCGAGGCGACTAGAGACGAGATGCGTGCACACTTGTGCAAACACGCGGAGCTAGCTTTGATTTGTTTGTTGTTTGACTCTGATTTGTTGAAAAATATGGATAGTCTGGTACGGGGCACTGGGTAATCTGGTTCAGTACGAGCGGAGATGTTATTAAAGTGACCGCAGTAAAAATATTTACAAACGAATCAATAACTTCGTAATTTAAAGTTTTGCTAGTCATAACGCTGTATTGAATATACATACATGAATATGCATACATGAGCACTAAAACATAATTATAACGGTATAAAGTGAAGACGGCTTTCTGATATATCTAGTTTTATAAAACACCCGTAAAAGTTCCCAATACCTAGAAAATGTCTTCCCAACTCTTAAGGTCTTGGCTTAAATTTTCACCAAAATCCGTTTTAGTCTCGATACTTTCCTTCACTGTCGAGTGCGACTTCGAGTGTATTATGTGTTTATGAGTGCTCTTGTGAACTTAATCAAGATCTCTCTAGAAGACAAGATTCGACTCGTCGTTAGCTTTACAAGGCAAATATAATAACAGATATAATCTCAGAAGCCCAATAATAGATTTAAATGTATAAATAACCAAGAACCTAGAGTAGTTCTCTCAGAAACTTTGGTCTTAATTTCCAGTTGCGAATGCGATAGAAGTTCCAGCTGCGAATGAATGAATGTTAAATTATAGTATTTAAATTATTAATTAGTCTGATCTATTTTATGAGTGTTTAATTACATTCCGAAGGACAGTTCCGCGACTCTCGTCCGCACAAACTTTGCCAATTACATTAATAACTCCTCGCCGATCCCGCTCATAAAACTAATAACTGATTTCATAAATAAGGTTTGACTCCGCAGCTGCATCTTTTATGGGAGCCCAGACTGAGACGAATCGGATTTGTACGAGAACTTCATTTAGAAAAATATTCGTTTTGAGGATATTCCTTATAAAGTTTGATATTTGGAATTAAAGCCTTAAAATCATTAATATAAATTATAATTTGTTTAATTAAAAAAGTGAACAAATATTAGTTGGTTACATAAGTTATGTTTTGCCTTCGTATTCTGTCGCATTATTCACAAATTAACGTTGCATAAAAAATCATTTCCATTCACGGTGTTTATATCCTCCTTGATATACGAAATTTATAATTACACTATTATATCTAAGCATTCGTTTGTAAATTACTTTATGATTTAATAAGTTTTCTTAATTAATATATTAATACGTGCCCCAAAATTTCCCGGTGATACACAACAGCTCGTCACTACGAGCTCTGACGGACGATCAATGAGGCAAAAACCATTAGTGCTCGAGAAAAACACTTCTGAGAAACATCGCAAGTCATGCCATAAAAATGGTGTTACTTCATAAGCACGTCTTAAGTAGGTCGGTAAATTCCATTCAGGGTAGTGTTATAGACTTCTCGTGACGCTTCGTGAGCAGCTTCTACAACAACAGACAATTATAACGAGCCATTCGTTCGCGTGAGCTTCAGGCATGAACAAAGTATTGCAGTCTTTACTTCTCTTTTATTTAAAGAAGCAAATAATTACGTCATCTTTATATTAATCTAAGAAAATAATTCCTTGTGAAAATTGACAGAGAAATTTTACATTGATCTTTGATTGATTCTTGTTTGATGATAAATACTCTAGAACTTTGTAGTGTGAATCGGAATTCCGATTAGAAGGATGTATCAGAATTGAGGGTATAAGAATTTTGTTGCGTTGCAATGAACTATATAGTGTTCAGTGCACTGTGATGTTATGTTTTAGTGTCAGTGTCGTGTTTTACATTTATCTACATCTCTTAATTTTACGTAATGCCATATAATAAGTATTCATTCATATATTCGTTTATTCGAACACACTGCATCACAGGCTACGATATATATGTTACTATATACAGGTTTAAGCGTCTTAATATGTATGATATATATCCATGAACATGTTTAATTATACTTGAAGGAACCCAGTTTTACTATATAATTATCTATATAAATTGTAATTAATCTATATTAAAATGTTCGTACAATATTATGAATAGGAAATCAACGTCCCCGTATTAGGTAAGTCTTAATTGAGGTAAATTACAGCCGTAAACTGTTCATTGGAATATCGCGTGTAATGTCATATACTTTTGCATATGAAAATGTATGTTCGTGAAATGTCATTTTTAAACTACCTCCAAATATATCGTTTTGGTGAAAGTCAAGTATTTATAAATACCATAAAGGTATGTTTACAAAATCTTTAATAAATAATGCCGTTAGTCAATATATGTATAACAAAATCACTTAATAATTTAACAAGGTTCGATTTTCGATCCCTGTCTATTTTTGTTCTAAATAAATAATCTTTGTTACTATGGTAACAATGTTTGTGTAATCGTATTGTGACGACGACTCTAATAGTTCAAGATCACTTTAAAAAAAACTTTTAATCTGCGCGGATTAAGTGTCAAAAACTTATATGGTCAGTAACTTAAAAAAATGTTTAATTATCGCGACCGAATATTTAAAAATTAATGTGTGTAATTTCATTTTAAGTATAAAGTTTACCTGTGAGTTTGACCGACTGTATCGGCGTATCGTAAGCCGACCTAATTTAGTGCTAGTGCAATACAATATGTTAAAACCTATAAAAAGAATGTTAAAAATATCCGTTAAATATAAACTTCTTCTAAAAAACACTACAATAATATATTTTGTTTTGATATATTTGCTGCTTAAGTACATACCGACATTCCCTGTAGGAAAGACTACGTCCATCCATATTAAATCGTAGCCAATAATAACTTGAGGTTTATAATATAACAAACGAGAACCGCGTGTCAGTAAAGCTAACTGCACACGCAGCTACATTTAGATTTAGACATCTTAGATAAGTGTGGGTACATTTTGACTATTATAATTATGAAAAACTTCAATCAGTCTATCTGAGTCGTCATTGAAGCATACATGCTACCGAGTATACCTACGCTACATCTCATCAGCACACTGGATTCAGCCATGAGTAAAGCTAGCTTTAAGTCTTGAACGTGAAAGTGAGTGAACCGTTTAAAATTGCATTTCGTTGTAGCGAGACCGCGCGCGTTTGCGAGTCGACGAATCCTGTTTGCGAACTTTAAATTAGCTTCCAGTCGCGTTTATTTCAAGCGACTCCTTAGAGTTGCCACAACAAACGTAATATTTAAACTTTCAATCCAATCGCGGAGAAAGACAAAACTAATTTAAATGAACGCCCCGAAAACAATATCTCAAGATTTTTTGCGGAGTGCGAAAGTTTAGTGAATCGAATTTAAATTCAATTTCACTAACTAGCAGAGTTTGGCGGAGTTTTTATGGAGGTTGACGGTGATTTAACTGCTTCTGGACCGCGAAGGGGCGTCGCCGCTACTGACGCTTGCGGTGTTGTGAAACGATCTGATTTATACACAAAACATCTTACCGGCTCGCTCGTTACGTTTTCATTAATAATTCTATTCAATGTGTAGATATATTACAACTTTCGTATTATTATCTATAAAAACTAGACTTGCACTCGTATACAAAGCACATTCTAAGTAAGACGTACATTTAATTCACTTTTTGTTTATTTTAGGGAGGCAGATGGTGAGCGGTCGTCGTCCATGGACACGGGTTCTATTACAAATAATACACTTCCTATAGTGCCGAAAAACACTGGAACAAACGAACGCCACGTCGGGTCTGTCATTCCGCCAGCTGTTGCGGCAGTACTGTTGTTTGGTTTAACTGCTGATTGGGCGACTCCACTCGATGGGAGCACAAATCCTTTTTATACTTTGCATAATTATGATCACAAAGCTTACGGTGCAAACAATGCCCTATAAAATAGCTACTTTAACTACGCTTACCGAGTTATATCATTAAAACATATTTACTTTTAGCGACTTTGTGTAATGATTATCACTTGTAATAAGTATTCTACAAACTAAGTTAAAACGAAATTTGTTCTTTATTGAAGAAATTTCAAACTCGAAGCAATATGTTACAAGGAAATTAGGTTACGTAATGAAGGCGCTTATATTCGCTCAACCATTATTGTGTTATAATGTTTGAATTTCAACAAAGTGTATTAACAAAAGTGTCATTATGGCTGGTTCGTTAGGATCTGGTTCGTTCGCGTCTGAAGGATACACTTATATCACCACGCGTAACTTTGCACTGTTTGCACTGACTGACGTATGCAGGACGTACTGCTCTGACTTTCATTTAGAACAATCTATATCAGAGAAATAATTCTTCCATTCATTATTATGGTACGCCTAACTGTATCAATGAACACCTGTATATATATTTGAATAATAAAACTATTACAGATGACTTTAATGCCATGTAAGTATTTAAAGCAACATCTAACCTAAACTTATAAACCGTTTATATTTCAATGTCTGTAATCTTAACTAATTGACACAGACCATAATTCTATTTTTTAAGAATTAGGGTCTCTGCTAACTGAGTGCACCTAGAGCGCGGTTTCCAACGTAAACGTGAGTCTACGTTCATAACTTTTGATTAAGTTAAAATACGTGAGCAGCCGATGAAGCTGCGTAATTAAATAATTCGTATGTGCTGTCACAGATAGTTTAAAGACAAATAATTATAAGCACCTCCCAGATATTGAATAGCACACGCCGTGGAGTGAAATTAAATTCCGGTGCGGGAGGAGTCGTGGCGTCGAGTCGATATTAAAATATTCATCGCGCCGCGGGCAGCGCATGTTGTTGGGTTCAGGCTGTCGAAACAACACGCATTGGGTCAGCTGTTTTTTTTTTTAATGACGAGCTTTGAGTTTTAAGTGTTTGCGTATACTTCTATGTAAGGTTAGGTTAAACAAAACATATACACATTATCGAAGCTATAACAATTGCACGTATAAATCTCAAGATTCAATTGAAAATTATTAATATAATTCTGTCAATCTCCTAATTACAGATGTATTTTATATAATATAATGATGTTTTGATATCGATAGCACCTTTCGCGTCACCCAGTAGCTGGTGACTACGATAATTTGTCAAAGCGTCGCGCAAATTAAATTGGTAGCATTAAAAACCCGAATATTACGTACGAAATGCATAGTATGCGCCGTGAAATGAAAAGTAGAATTGATTTTGGTAAATGTTACAAAAATTTGCCGAGTCATGATGAGATAATGAAGATCAGATGGCGATCAGTGCGATCTCTGGCTCAGTGCCAGCCACGTTAGCCGGTAACATTCCGGAGGTCAACTCGAAGCCGGTCAGGGCCGGCCGCAGTAGCTTATTTATTAAACGCTTGCTTTGAGCAGCGGGTCAACAACGAAAAGTAAATTAGGTCGGTACCGGTAACAGCCTTAGGACGTTAAACGAATTTACTTTAGGAGATATATTTGTCAGTTTATTTTCGTCTTACTTCACTCTTTACGATTCTCATCAAATCATTCGTAACAGGAAAAGTGGCCTCCTCAATAAAAGGGGCCCATGCTAGAGGACCAATCAGAGATTATTTTAATTTGCAAAACATTAAAAATGTTCAAGGCGATTTAAACTTTACGGTGTTACATATAATGAACATTTTTGAATTTGGTACATTTTTTATATAATTAAGATGACTTTAGTAAAGTAGTGGTATGATTTCAAGCACATGACTGGTTACCTCAAGCTTGAAACGTCCTCAGCTTGGTACAGAACGCATTCGTTGGTATTTGCTCCTCTCCGCAGCGCTCTCGGGTAACTTTTTGGTTCCGAGCGAATTCAATATCGAAGTTTAAAGGTTTTAAATACTTTCATACCTATTTTAACGAAAAGCGGACGCGGGGTTTTTATACGTAAACGTCAAACGTATTGTTACAGAATTACTAAAAACAAATGAAAAATAATATAATTCTATGGCTAATAAATCGAAAATGGACCGCAATCGTTTCACCGATAGAATGGAACTTTGCCAGCGCGAAGTTCAAGTGCAGGCGTCGGTCGAAGATTGGAAATGTTTAAAAAAAGATAAATACGAACATTTGAATACATTATCTGGACAAATGTTCTGTTTGTATTATTAATTTAATAAATCATACGAAGTTATGACACGAGCGGTATTTGCTTGAATTGTGGTCTAATATCGCAGAGTGTACGACAACAAGCATTCATCTAAACCATTGACCGGACTGCAGCGTCGCCACAAAGACTAAATTAAATTCCACGCATCGCCCGCTCTTGTGATGATGGATTCGTGATGCACGACGCAATCTTCTTGCCGAATATCTTTGTCCTGTTTTGGACTTTATGAGATTACAACTTAGGAGGAAACTCAAATCGCTGCCTGAAGTGAATAAAACTATGGATCGTTTTATTAACGTAAGCGTGTCTTAACTAAGCTGAGCTAACTTTCGACTACAGTTGACCCATTTGTTTGGGTTGCTGTCGATATAAAAATGAAACCACTGGCTACGTTTTCCGTCGAAACTTTTCGGCATAAGTTTGAACGAATTCTGTATGAAGTTGAGGGGCTAGTCCCGAATATTGAAATTATTATAACGAGACACTGGCAGCGCCTCGTGCGACATGTATCGTGTAGACATAGCGAGACTCGAGCGTTGGAAGCCGAATAAAGTAGACACATTGAATATTTTTATTTAAAACAAATCACAAAGTGAAACGACAGTCGAGCGTGAAGCGTGAATTTGTGCATGAATCGCTCGCCAGTATTGCACAAGTTTTCATCTAAAACTTTAAAGAAAACTCTCAAGTAACGAGTCAGCCGGAAGGAAGAAGGAGCCTCGTTTGAAAGAACCGACTTTATATGACATATGTCATCATGAGTTCAATATTACATAATACGTAAACAATGTTTAATTCTGCTCTACTTATATATTTTATAACCTCGCTTACAGTTCTTAATATAAGATTAAATTTTCGATTTCGATATCGGGTCTTTTAATGCTCCGGAAATCTGTGTTACATATTATTACAAGGTATAAAATGATAACCGGGCATGTATTACGAAGTCAAACTCATAATAAATCGAAGTAGATTTTCACATTATTTTTGGTCACAGTTATTTTTTATTATTATAAAAATTGATACTTTAGAGATAAATTTATAATGTAACTTTAAATGTTTAAAAACAAACCGTAATAAATCAATATCAAAAACTAAAATAAAATTACACTCCACTCGATCAAGTATTTCACCAACGTCGAAGATATTTTGATAATAATTTGAGAAATGAATTATTTAACAAAAGTCTTCGCGTGTTTGTAAAGCAAATTTTATCGCTCGTACGTAACTCAATAAACGTCACACGTTCCCTCAAATAAATCCACAGCTTTTCCTGCAAATGAACATAACGAGTTCGGTTCGAGTTATTGTGTTCGTGTAATCTGCTTTCGGGTGTAATTCGGGTTGAGATGCGCACGAAGGGCCGACGTGGAAGAAGCACCTGTTGAGTGCCCGTGATTGACGTCAGCGTCTCATCCCGCGTCACGCGTCGGGGGCCTTCCTCGCGAGCTGCTTGCCACGTTCCGGCACCTTTTGATGATGTTCACTAAATTTGTCTAATTGGTTCTCGCATCTCCGACTCTCACCAATTTATTTATGATGAAACTAAATTGGCGTTTAGGTTTGAATTCATGCTATAAATATACGGTTTTATAGCAGACGGCATATAGACGTATGGGGTCTTACCTTTATTTCATGTTTAAACTCTATACACTCACGTACAAACTCTCTCATAATATTAGTTACGATATTAAGGTTTAAAGCCTTAGAGCAATAGATTTAATGGAAATGAAGTGTTTCACTGCAGTTTTAAATGTAATTGCAGGTAAGAGGCTTTAATTATGAGCTTAAGCATCTTATTCTAAAGTTAAAAACATTCAAACTTAACCGCGGAATTAATGCATTGCGATGAATGAATCATTATGTTTTCGAATATTTTTTTACAATGAAATTTCTTTGGGCGTCAACGTCATCGCTTGTAAGTAGCGTTACACAGTGAAACGTTTCTAACGCCAGTATTACAAAAGTCACACAAATATTACTGAGCTTAACAATCTATTTGATTTGTAATATCTTATATTAACTGTAATAACATTTGTATAAAACAATATTTATTCTCGATAAAGTGAATTAAATAATTAATCAACTAAATATTTTTTTTATTTTATTACATTTGACAAAATAATTCCACGTTGAATTTAATTTTGATCGCTAGTTCACTCTGCTCCGTTTGGTGATTAGTTTTTACTTTGACCATAAACGTAATGATTCAATATTTAATTAATGATATAGTAAAAACCTTCTTTTCAAAAAGTTTTTGTTTCAAAATTTAGTGCTTGGGCCGTTGAACGTTAAGGAGTTTCTTCGTCTGAAGTCAATCCTGAGTATAAAATAAAACTGATCGGGCTGTCGTCGGAAATGCAACAACATGTAATATTTCAACTCCACGTGACAAGAGGACGTGGACAAAATAAACGGATAAACAAACATTGCAAGTTTAATAAAGGCTTCACATGAAATCATTGGACTTACTTGAGTAACTTGTATGTTAACTGATTTTATTTGAAACTAAGTAAGTAAGCGATACATATTCGTAATTATAGACGTAATTGACTATAATACAGCAGCCTCGCAGAGACGAGGCTGCTGTTGAGACGATCTCGACGCGTGACGTGACACCTGAAGAGTCTGCCGCACGCCGCAGGTACACTGAACTACATACAAGTACAGCTAGCAACTCCTCGCTTCCCATTACAATACAGTCGCTGGCAGAACGCCAACTCACCGACATTTCCTTCAATGAACGATAAAAGGCAAATTTATCGTTTGAAAGTATTGTGTCACGAATACATAATTTTTCCTTCTACATTGTAAATCTATTTTTTTCACTTCGCCGGTCCACGAAGATAGTCTGCGGGTATTTGGATATTGTAACTGAAACGTAAATAAGGTTTAGTATAATTATTTAGGAACATTTTTTATTTTGAAATATAATATTATATATGACCAAATAAAAGCTATCAAATAGAGCTGTTATTACCCCTCTGGGCTTATCACGATCGTACAAATTACACGAAGTAGTAATTAATCCATTTGTAACTAAACAACTTGTAGTTCGCAGTTACAAAATTCGTAATTACCTAGATTAAGTTTCCGATGTTATCGATATCATGCCAGCCGACTCAAAACACTTCTCACACCATACTGTTGTAACCAAAATGCACAAATTGAAAAAATAATTACACTTTTTTTAAATAATCTGTTCACAATCTTTGAGGTGGGGAAAGGAACGCTTTGACAAAATATTTTTTACTATATTTATTTACATTATCAAGCCGGTTTCCTGACATTATGAACGCTAAATTTATAATAATAATTTCGAATCTTCGAATCTTATCTGATTTGAATTTATTATGAATCTAACATCTAATTGATTTAATGAATAATTTTTCTTGTTCCTCCATTTATAAACAGCTCTTTACAGCTACGAGTAAGTCAGCTATGTCGAATATAATACCGATATTATATTATATTATATATTGACCAAAATAATGTGATTTAACATAACGTGTGTTTTGTTAAGTCACTAATGACTCCATACCATTAGGGGGATCATTGTATATCTGACGAACTGAATGTGAGGAGTACTAAGTTGAAAGTTTTATTTAACAGTGTTATGGCAATAAATACCTTATATGTACAAGTTAAAGAACTAATTATTACAATGAATTGCTTTTTCTCCCCAGTTGGGGTGAAGTTATTCCAAACTTTCGCTTTCGAATTCGACCATTTGGTTAAATATTAAAGCACCGTAATCGAATTCCACGAGGGCTGTTTCGGAGGAAAATATAATCAGGCGAATATTCAGCGGGTGGCGCATTCGTCAATTGGGGATAACAGTACGTAAGAATAGGGTCGCGTCCCTCGCATAAAAAACTCATTTCGTGACAAATAGACGTCGGCTGGGCTGGAAGATGTGGGCAATTCGGAAACGCGGGCGAACGACCCCAACCGACGCCGCTACAGAACGTGAATATCTTCTTCCCTAATCAAAGTCTATCTAGTACGTCTATAATCCGAATTCCTCAGAAAGTTGTCATAAATGCGGGAAGTAGTAATACAAAAATACGCCTGTGTAAATATCCGGGTTTATCTTTTATCACCAGTCTCTTGGCGAACCATCAAAAATCACGTCACATAAAACGGTACGTTGTGAGCCTTTAATGGCACAAAGCTGACGAAAAAGATTTCATTGTCGAAGGAAATAAATTACATTTAGTAATTTCTTTTTCCGAATGATCTTCCTTCCCTAAAAGCTTAAAAATTGCTTCTGTTTATCACAAACACATATATCAAGCTTTAATAGTGCCCCAGGAAACATTCTCGTACATAATTGAACACGACGCGTATGGAATCTAAATGAATCCGTGCAGAGTACCCCAGAATAAGAGGAAGCTTTCTCTTTAACGTCATAAAAGAGATAATACTGTTTGAAAAGGTAACATCAAATAACAATAATTACAAAAACAGAATAATTAATGGATTAAGATAGTAGAAAATCAGTAAAACGGAATAAATATGGCAAATTCGCGGCTAAAACTCAGAAGAAGCAACTATCTCCCTATATTACTCACCGACGCAGCGATGCCAAATATCTTATGACGATGAATCCTTCCAAGAAGCGATTACACAGGCATTCAATTCTCATATTAGGTATCGTGCATGAAAAAAAGGATCGACGTGAATGTAAAACCTGAGTTAGTCAATTTTAATGAAACATGTCATGGTCATGAACTGATCAGGAAAGCTAGATACCCGTCGTATTACTAAAATAAAACTCTGTTAAATTACTCCAGTGTCAAAATTGTATAAGTTATAAATATTTTTTAAGCTTCATGGGAAATGCGTTGCGATTGTTTTAAAATGAAATCCCTAATCTATTTAAAATGAAGAGAATGTTCTTTCTAGTGGTTCAGTCCAAGTGGTATCCGTCGTGCCGTTTATTTTCTTAGATCCTCAAAAGCGCATACGTTGAGATAATGCTCTTTAAACTTGAATGTTTTGTGACCCGAAAAGCTAAAACTCTGAATACGAAGCTAACGTAGATAAAGCGGTGAGGATATTCTCAGAATCCGGGTTTACGACCTTTCCCGGGGAGAGATAATAAGACGTTTCGGATGCTTTATAAAGTTGTATTCAGAAAGGATATATATTGTGCCTCGCCTGACAATCGGATATATGATCTTTTATAGCCTTCCAAAACACTAACCCATTCTGCATCTTTATTTAAGATGGTTAATAGTTAACACAACTGCAACACATTTGATCATCGTGACCATATAAGCTTTCCGTGGTGCTCGTGAACGATGGCTCAAAATAGATCATTTTAATATCTATTCGGCGGTAACTCCATTTTTATCTCCATTTAATCTCTATATTGTCCTGTATAATGTCTAAGAGATATGATGAGCTTAATTAAAATAACTAAGTTTTCGCATACAATCATACATACATATATTCATATGTATATTAAATATAAAAATTGTGATGACAATGATTTTGTACATTAAAGTTTGCTGAAGTCACGTGTCGATAACATACCTGAGTATGGTATGGTAAGTACTTTGGGTGATGGCTATAAGTAAAGAGCGACAAACATCATATACTACGTAGACGGGCCGCCTGCATGCTCATTGAAATTCATGAAGATGTCAACAAAGCGAACGCTGATCGAAACCACTCTGTATCTTTACATCCCGGAACAACTACTGGCGGAACTTTGCGGTTCGACGAATTTAAACGGAGCAGAATAGCGAAGGTAATGTTGACTAATGGTATCGCTTTCGTATTGCGCTCGCTAGACATCACATTGCCTGTGTCGACGATGCGACGTCTAGATCGTTTGCAAATTAGTAGGTAATTCTTTTGCCAACACAAAAAGATCGATCCTTCACTATTATTATCAATAAACTATCATTTTCTCGTTTGAAATACGTTTCTGTGTGCGGACTAGATGTTAGTGTAATTAACTGGCGATGGTTTTATAGAACGACCAACTTCTGTGTCGGAAATGAAAAATATTCCAATATATTTATATCTTTGTTTTAAGTCCTCGCAAAAAGTCAATGTGAGCTGAGATTTTTCCTAGTATATTTTACATATTAAAATATACATACATATATGACGAAAGCACTTTAAGTGTAAGTTACTGTTTAATATAGTTTTGTTTATGTTTATACGAATAAACTTGACCGCATATAACGAAGATCGTTAAAAGTTTAGCACTAACACTTATAGGCAACACAACTACCGTCAGAGAGACGCTGCATGTAGCCATTCGACACGCCAGGCAGCCCGAAGCGCCGCTGTGGGCTGCCTGGCTGTCTGCCCCTCGTCGACTCGGCGTTGGCTCGCCGGGGGTTGGCAGCTGAGCGCTAATAAGGCCGATAATGGCTTTTACTTTAACGTTGTTTTCTCGCTTAGAAGTAATATGCTATGAAGAGTCCACTAATTATCTAAATTTCGCAGCCAAATTGTCCGTTTTACCTAACTAGAAGTGGTACTGTCAGCTTTAGCACAATTTTATTGTACTCAAAATAGCAATGAATATACTTGACGTTTTATTTAACCAAAGTGATTACTCGGTAACTTCGCTTCAATGAGGGCTGTTCTGAATAATATTTTTCGAGATCGTTGATAGCACCGGACATTGTTTCAACTCAATATATTTTACTCGAAGCAATCGGCTGTCTAATTGGAAATTTCGTATTCATTGCAAATTCATACAGAGAAGGCCTCGCGCATCCAATTGAGATTGCTTCATTCCGTATTCATATCTAAACTTCTCGCTGGTCCCTTGTTACTTAAGGAAATGAAAAAAGTTGACAATTCCGGCGCGGCCAGCTTGCTAACTTGTCCATACGAATGTTTACGAGAATGAGTACGTACCAGCGGCGGGCTCACCGCGGGTGCGCTCGCAAAGTTTTTTAATATCCGCAGCAACTCGACTATTGTTCTATAAACATCTCACTATTTATGGACCAGTTATTACAATGGAGAACCGCTCCCGAAACTGGCTATTCAGATAAATTGTACTACAATTTTTTCTTCAAAATAGTGTTTTAAAAGGCTTTCAGCGCATAAATGATGGCCCTATTATCTGTTGTTAAGCTATTCATAAAGCATAATTGCGCTTAACCTTGGGCGCATCTGTTCCTAAGTGAATACGTTAAAATAATAAGTGCATATTTGAGTTTATTTATACGAAAGTCATCTTGTTTTTATCTACTTTTATTTTATGGTAACGCGAGTCATTAGAGCCGAAATATGAACTGTGCACCAGCAAGTAGGTCACCCGGCGTGCTCGTGCAATGATGCATGACGTTTAAGAACATAAGCGCTACATTATATGTTTATGCGGAGAGACATATGGAAGTGGAATAAACTGAAAAAAATATCGTGAATCAAAATTCGTGCGTTACGGGCGGTCGTGACGTGTTCACGCATATTTTAATAGCTTAACAAAGTCGCCCTTGATTGTGTCGCGTTTTATTTAATCACTATTTAATCCGTTTCCTAAGTTACATACACTATTGGTGCTAAAATCAATAATTACGATTTCGTGTTTTCTTTGTCTATTCAAGGGGAAATGACGTCTGTAAGTGCCATTAGCTTTTTCCACTTCTGTCAATTGTCATGATAAAGGCGAATGCCGCAGGAGGGGCGAGCGAGACGGCAACATACAATAAATAAATAATAAATAAATAAATAAATAAATAAATATGGGACAACATCACATACATTACTCCGATCCCAATGTAAGTAGCTAAAGCATTTGTGTTATGGAAAATCAGAAGTAACGACGGTACCACAAACACCCAGACCCAAGACAACTTTTTCTACATCGACTCGGCAGGGAATCGAACCTGAGACCTCGAAGTGGCGTACCCATGAAAACCGGTGTACACACTACTCGACCACGGAGGTCGTCTAAAATAACAGAGTAAATGGTTTTAGCGAATTTAGACACAACCTTAGGTGCTTAGCAATTACTACATTGCAACGTTGAACCTCCGAATCAACAGTTTTTAAATAGCTTATATCGAATAATTAACCTCAGAATATTCCAGATCTTATGAAATTATTTATTTATTATCTTACGAAAAACGCTTCAAATGCCATCAGTCTTTTTATTGTTTTTATTAATATTATTTATGAATGGAAACCCCTCTCCCTCTGCGTCAATTTTATTTCGCCTGTTTGTTTGTTTACCCTCTTACCATATATTGTACTGAATGATTGTACCTTTCACTCAATAGATTTTTTTACAGTGAGAGAAATGTATATCGAGCTCATCGCAACCACGTCTACAAATGCCTGACAGGCGGATGATGAATACAAGCTGATAATGATATGATATCAGTAAAACTCGTGAACACATCGAAGTCGAGCAGCCGCGATCCCTCGAACCTGTTGCGGGCCGTCCTGGACGAACGCCTGCATTTACATCGACACGAGTTATCAATAGTAATTGCTCTCGAGAAACTGAAATGCTACGGAATGAATTGCCGCAATACCACAAATGGTAAATGGTTTATGTTCGCTTCACTGAAAAAGTAAACACGCAAAAACTCGTTTGGGAAAAACGATTTCAATTCGCTTTTAATTTTCGTACCGAGTGTACTTCGCCGAGGTTCGTTTCCGAATAATATTTCCAATGTTTATATATTTCAATGAATCGGACATTGCTATGAAAGTCTGGGTGAAATATACGAAACAATTGCTAATTTATTCTCACACGCGAGCCAAGTTTGGTATTCTTCGCAATTAATAGCGAAATTACAAAACGTACTCAAACGTAAATATATAAATTACGCAACTCTAAGTTTTATATTACTATTTTATATAAATGGATATTCTCAAACAGAGTTCTACGTATTGCTTGTCAAAATGCATTATAAATCAACAATTATACTGTTGGTTTTTTCATGTTAATGTGTAGATTGAATATCGAATATTAAATTATTGAAAACAAACGAAATTATTCCCTCGAGTTTACGAGTACGAGAGGATACTGGACGCGCGGGACACCCCGCGGCGCTGCCAACTGACATGCTTGCCACGCGGGTTTATGATAATTAACCTAAAGCTAAAGCACTTCGCATTTTTCTTTTATATCTTAAGGCAAAAATAATAAAAATAAAAATGTATCTATTACATAATCGTAACGTACCAGAGGTACGCGTAACATTCATGAGGTATCATCAACTAGGCTCGTAACAAAAATGTTTTACGACTCAATAAAACTGGGACACTTGAGTGCAGTGTGTCGATGTCGTAGTAAAACTAGTGAAATTGAAGCAACACTCGTAGTAACGGCGCAGAACATACATTAGTGATGCGTCCGCAGTAACAGCGGATTAATTGAAAGCTGTCGACATTTCTGTCTGTATATACGTATATACTCGTATCTCGTATTATATTGATCCAGGAGATACTTTAAGAGGTTCGTAAAAGAATATTGTTCAACATCGCAACCACCTTTGACTACTTCAAACCGATTTTAATGAAAATATTATATATGTAAATTAAAACTCCTGTATAAATCACTTCTTGAATATCAAAAACACATAAGCCACAACGACAACTTAATTTTAAGCTAAGACGGCACCTGTTTGAACACACGACGATAAGGAATAGCTAGTTATAGAGTTAAGGGCTAACTAGTCAGATCAATCCCACCTGCCGAAGCCGCTGCGGTGGAGACGTCTGAATTAGTAATAGCGCGCTCTGGGTCGGCGTGACCTTTCAACAGACCGAACAAACCTCTCGATCAGACATATTCACTTACATAACGTCTATTCGGGTGATGTAAATTACTCTATGCGACGGTATTAAATTTATGTGATGTTGAAGACATCCTCGTGACCGATTGCGGTTACGGCGGCCGTCCTCGGCGGAGAGCAGCCAACTACATCGGAGATACTACTGAGCACGAACAGCTGGTCTTTATTATCGCGCTCTCATAATTCGATGACAACGAGGCAGTTTTGTCTCAATTCATGTAATATGTTTGTTAAACAAGATCATTTGCAAGAACAACTTCTCGTTGTGATAGCGTACGGCATCGCTTTACTTTTATATGATGAAGGATTTCTCAGAATAAAAACGAACGTTTTACAATAAACTTAATAAAAATATATATGACAGGCAAAATACTCAAAAGAAAATCTAGATAACAGCGTCGGTGATGTTTGTTGTTCAATATAATATTACCTACAACAAAACCCTCGGAGTAAAACGATAAAACTTAAACGCTTATATAAATTGACAGATGTAAACAATCTGTGCGTCGGATTTAAAAACACGAAGTAAACTATTGTGAGACTCGTACTCTCCATATCATTTTGCTGATACTGAACTTAGTAATGACGTAGGAGCAAATAATGACACTTATAAGTATAATTATTTTTTAGATAATTAGCATCGATTAGGCAAGTATAAACAAAATTATCAACGCGATCATCTCAAATGCATAATTTTTTAATTTTTTTAGTATTAACGAGGAATCGAGTGCTGGTGCGGACTAATAAACTTATTTCACCCATAATATAATTACAGTATTGTTATAGTATTTAAACGTACTGGTACCACCCACTCATCAGACATTCTACCGCCAAATAGCAATCCTTAGTATTTTTGTGTTCCAGCTAGAAGGGTGAGTAAGCCAGTGTAAATACAAGCACAAGAGATATAAAATCTTCGCGCCAATGTCGGTAGTGCATTGGAGATAAAAGCAATGGTTCATATTTAGTTCCAATGTTGAAACGTTTGAACTTTGAACGTCCGCCTACCCCAATAGAATACAAAAAGGTTTATTTTTGACAAGAGCTGTGCCCTTAACACGATGAAAACATGAAATGAGGCTGCAATTTGTAATGTTCGACGTAAATTATTTATATAACAATCATAATGATCTATCCGCCTGTACCTGCTGCGCTCAAACTCGTACATATCAGAGCAAGACCACGTGTTTCCTTCGTATTCGTTCATTAAAACATAGAAATATGTTTATAATATAATCACATAATTTTAAAACCAATCACTTTTGACAAACTAAAAAAATGGATGAAAAGCGTACATTGTCGACAGTTGATTTGATTTTCTGAAATATGACAGTCTTATATGGATATTCCAGAACCGATACCTACCTCAACATAACGGACATACACATTCAACAAACAACTTATTCGAGTGTACAGACACACACACCATCGGTTTCTTTATAGAGGTATGCGATCATAAAGTAACTTTTATTATTATCTCGAATGAACACTTTCTTTTTATTATATTTCTGAACAAAATATAACGGAATCACGACAAAAGAGGAAACTCGGAGGCAAAAGTCCGTTATTATTCCATTAGTAACATTTCTATGTCATCAAGACATTATGCGGTGTCCCCTCGACATCCCCTCCACTCCCCGGCCGTAACTCTACCCGGCTCGTGTATATTACTACAACTCGGGTACAATGAAAACCCTGTCGAAATGGATACTATGTTTTTCGTGTAAGCCTCTAAGATTCTATTTGCTTTCTACCCTTTAACGCCCTCTGGGATCGACCCGAATTATATACGCTCAACGAAAACATTATTTATACCCATACCTTCGATGAGTTCCCAAACGACTAAATTTAATTAAGTTTTAATCTAAAATCAACAAAATAATGGGTTTCATCTAATCGCTGCTGCCAATACCGGCGAGCGCCGTGGCGCCGGCCGAGGAGTGCGTTAGAGACCAGCGCGAAGCACATTCCATTCGTTGCTTTCATCAACGAGAAAATAAAAAACATTACAGTTAGCGGAACGATATTACTAGTAGTAACAGCGAGATACGGCGAGTACGGGGAAATAAATGGGCACACAACGAAATATATTCGTAGAGTAATCAGTATCGAGGCGAGTGCTCGGGCCCATCGATAACTTACTGTCTGCTGACTCAATCCTATTTATTTTATGGCGCGGAGCAGATAAAGGGAAATTACGTGGAGTAAAAAACATTACATTGTAACAAGTTAGTTTTCCACAATTACGCCGCACGTTGTCTTCCCTTAGCTGAGGCTCCACGCGAGCACACATCGGGGACTCGTTCAGGATGATATCGTTTGACGAGCAAACAGGCCTTTGAAACGATCGAATATGTCTCCGTCGCCAAACAATAACTTTTATGTTTCTAATATTGTTTTTGTTGATTGGGAACATGACCCTTATATATATTAAAAATAAATGTTATGTTTTAATTTTTTTTATTGGATGTTGCGTTCTTGTAATGAATGTTAATCGTTACAATGTCTTGCTTAAATTTAATGACAGTGATTTAACGTCGAAATTTTTTACGTCTGCCTTGTCTTCATAAATTTCATCATAAACTTTAAATAAATAAATATATATATATTTATTTACTTAAACTGGAAATTACATCCCATTTGCAAGTTATGCAATGGGTCAGATTAAGGGAAGTCTTCATTACAACAAATTTTGGTCTTTTTCAATTCCTGAAGTACTATTTAGTATTTACTGTAACTGAAATGATTTCTGTGTGTCAGTGTATTATCTATCGGTCTATATGTATGTGTGAACGTATTTACGTTAATCCGTGAATCCGCAGTTGACTTGCAGTATACCCGATGCCTTGGCACGTCACTCATCTCGTCGCTATTAAAGTCAATGTACACACTCCATACGTGTATAATTACGACGATAAAAATGTAAGCAAGCATTCAAATACCTATTCCATTTACTTTTATAACTGCTTCGTTGTGTATTTAGGAGGAAATTACCCAATTCGGCAATAATCGGCAACAACCATCCGAGACGTAGCTGACAGTGGAGCTAACATTCGTACCGGAATTTCCTTTGTAAATGAACACGAACACGAGAACAGTAAACTTGGGTTGAGCCTAAACAAAATGCGCTGCTAATCCTTTTGTTAAAGTACGTAGGTGCCGATTCACCGGCCCTTCGATTTTGAACTTTATCGCTCTATAAAAGGGTGAAAATTAACAAATATTGTACATCGTACGAGTTGGTATTCTGCCAAATGAGAGAGCATTAACTATAACACCCGTCCCCACTATCTTGCATAATAAAACTTTATACCATATTTGGTGCCATTATTCGGAGCTCTATTAAATAGTTACTGATTGTAAACGGCTCCGTCTAATATCGTTCTTAAGTAACAAGATTCCAGTAGCATCAGCCGTAACAGAGTAACTATAATATTAAACAAAACTTTAAATGAATATATCCTCCAGTTGGTAATGATGATATTGTTTCTACTCGGTCACTTGTGACTGAATGTCGTGTTACATTTGAAACCGGGTTCTATAATTGGATGCGTTTCGATTGATACCTCGCAGCGGTGTTCATTAATTAAATATTTAGTTTCAGTTCATCAAATTCTATATTATATTATCCGTTATTAAATTCTTTACAATTAACGATTGCTAAATTTCATTTGCAAGACAGCCCTGGTTTTAATTACAGAAGTTGGAATCAATAATGGGTCGGAATTTGATCTTAATACCGGATCTCGACGATCAGTTTTCAGATAATTTCACCCTGGAGCAAACTCGGAGAGCGAGGATTTTAAAGTCTAAATAGATAAAGTTGAGCTAAGTGTGGGCTTTGTGCGCGATAAGCAGCGCTAAGTGCGCAGCTCGCTGCGAGGACGTCGGCGCCGAAAGTCCGTGCTGTTGTTTCTGTATTATTACTCATATTTCCCTCCAGGCCGTTCGTTGCTTGGCTGAAAGGCTATAAACAAAATGCCTTTGTTTTGTAAAACAATGCGTTTATTAAAAGTGCCGTCCCGACGTTTTTTAACGCAATCGTATGATAAATCAATATACTTTACCGGCATTCATTACATAATGAAACATATACATACATATATATATATATAGTTATACACGTTTTGGTCATTTGTTTCTAATATGTAGTACGACGTGACAAAAACGCACGTAGGGATTTATTTCCAAGAATAACAAACGAATAACAATCGCCACTAACATTGAACTAAATAAATGTCATGGAATCTACATATCGACGCAATGATAAAATTGTAACGTTATTCTCTTCTGAGAAATAGATCGGCACGTAGACGTATGGCGGCGGCGGGCGAGCCGTACTAAGTACACCGCTGCAATATATACTCTAATTACTTACAATTAAAGCGACTTTTTATAAAACTCGTGAACAATTACGTCACGATGGTATAATGGCACAACATGTGTAGTGACGGGTTTAAGAAGTTTCTGGATCCATAGCATGTATCTTAATCAAAATAATTTCACATTTAAGATACAACTAAAATCGGCATAAGGTTTGTGATTTTTGCTTTAAAAGTAATAATTTAAATTGAAATTAGCTATTTCATCGATATTTATTTTGAACGTGAAATAATTTGAGGAGATTGATGTTATTTATCATCAAATATTCGTTCAGACAGCGGCGAGAGTCCAAGTCCAAGTCGTAGAGGGCAACATTTCACTGACGCGAGTATTTACCGCGTCCATGACTCTCTAATGAGCGCGGTCCCCTCGCGAGTCACTTAATTGCTTTCATTTCGTTTATTGGTGTGCGACATTGCCTTTACGAGCGGTTCCACCCTCTCGCGTGTCGCGACCTACTGAGGGCACTTAAGGACCCTCTTAGAGGTAAAGCGGCGATGATACTGCTGAACGTTGAAAGATCACGTTCAATGAGATTCGATATAACTGTGACTAAAGAGTCGATATGCAAGTTCAATACATTCGGTTCCCATACGTTATCTGCGTTACTTTATTATTATAATACAAAATATTTGTACAAATCTGTTCTGAAACACAAATCTAGTAGATTATTCTTATTTTTAATATGGAAACAGTCATCGGCACACCCTAAGTCGTCTTCACTAGGAACCCAACATCGGTCCCTGTAATTGTACTAACACTGGCTCACTGATCCTAGTCCCACCTTATAATTACTGATGGGAGACAGGATAGCTGATAAATTATACTTATCTATACTATAACTCTATAGCTACGGGCACAGACGTCCGAGTGCCTGTATTTCGGACTAGTGTTTACTACTTGAAACTGGGATATTTTTTATCTGAACCGTATATATTACAAATCAGGAAACATCCTAAAGTTGTTCCCGTCTTCGGGTCCTACTTCGTCGATAAAGTATACAATATAGCGTGACCAAACGATCTAGGTCACGTTAGTTGCCAACTGAGCGAGAACAAAATACTTCCATAAAATAAGTTTCCTACGAGAGATCTTAGCCCACATCTCTAACTGGTACGATATGTCACGCCTGTTGGTATTATAAGAAAATATATTTTGTTTCATTTCATTTTTCATATTCACACAAATAATACAAAACCAATTGACATAAATCTTGCACAATACGATAACATGAAGCTCATTGCTTCAGCCTGAACATGGGCTGTTTGTTTAATGTATCTTGTATGAGATTATGTTAACGTACTGGTTATGAAGATGTTGTTAAAGAATTAATTCATTGGATTTTGTGACGAAGTCTATAAACACAGTTAAACGGAACCTTGTATTTTTATTGTATAATATATTTATTTTGTAGATCGAATACATATACTTATTAGCTTACGGCAAAGCAATATTTATTATTATACACATACAGGATTTTTAAGATGAAAAAAAAAAGTTTTTTAATCTTGATATGCTTGTATCACACAACAGCAACAATATCGTTCCCACTGTGGTAATAATAAAAACGAAATTAATATATTTTTTAACGGGCGCGATGCAAGAAAATGACATTGGTTTGGTGAATTTTAATAAATTAAAATAATTATATTACATTATGCGTGCTATGCACGTACGGTCCTCAGAACCTTGAAATAAATATCGTAATGTATAAATTATGCTCTTGGAAGACTGCTTTGGTGCACCCGATACCTTAAAAAAGGCAACCGTTCAGATCCGTCCAATTATAGGCATAGCGTTAGCCACCACCTCCTTGTTCTCCAAGTTAATGGTGTCCATTAGAAACAACCAGCTGATTAGCGGCCGTTTCCGTCGGGATCACAGTTGACAGCAAGGGTGGGGCTTTAACAGCCAGCTTGGACATAGTGAAGGCCTTCGATCGCTTGCGATTCCTTCCTAAGGACTTCCCGGGAAATTATGCACATCATCGTATCATTCGCATAACGCTTTTTCCATACGTGAAGAACTTCGTTCCAATAAGGGAAAACATGTAATCGATTCGACCGAATAGTTCAATAGATTATACGCTACCGTGGATTAAAATCAAATGAAAAATATTCACATTTATTTACATAGGTCTATTTATTTAAAAAATAATCTCTATTTCGATATACAAAGTAGACTGACAGCTGCCAAATACGATACACGAACAATGTCTATTTAAAAAACGCATGTTAATTCGTTATTGAAGTAATTAAACGGATTAATATTTGTACAGACGTGTTAAGTTATGGTGTGAGACGCCTATTTGGCAATTAAAGTCAAAATACATCGTCATAGACAATCATATTCACGACAAACTTAATATAAACAATTAAAACTTATATAAATAACCAGTATGTTGTTGTCGAGTAATTATTTAGATGTACATGAATAATAAACACGCAATACAAAAACTACGAAAACCAGAACGAAATCGATGAAGAAACATACAATCTTACAAGTAAATGAAATTAAGATTCAACAAGAAAATGTTTTGACTGCCATACAATAATGGAGTATTGGTCTGGAACATAATTATTTAGAAAATTACTTGAGTGAGATAAATGTCGGTTCATTAAAAGTTTTGGGTATTTGTAGTTGCCGCTGACAAGCTGCGGTGCTGTTTAAAATTAATTTCATTTCAAATGTTTTACTCAAAATGGAAAAATAAAAATCACAGTTACTCAGCGGATGAACTTTTTTTTTACGTTGCTGGTGCAACAGATGCTTGTATTAAAAATTTACATTTCATAAAGCAGCAACTTTTTACCTGAACTCACGGCGCAACTGAGCCAATCCCATGCGAGCGGTCGTCAGCTGTGTCCAATTAATTAAAATCGTGTCCATTATTTTTGTCACTGTTCTTAACTTTCCACGCACTTACGATACAATCTAATGTTACAACTCCAAAAGAAATATTAGACACTGATGCTTCACATCGTCGGGCGTTCTAATTAAATTTAACTGCGCCAGCGAAAGACACGACGACAATATCAGAAAAGCAATCGTCAACCAACGTGGCCGACGACAGCTCAGCTAACATCGTGTCGTCGGAACTCGGCGTTTCTACTTCACGCACATTAAACGCAGCTGAACAACTAATACGCACGTGTGTTATACGTCTGATTGTGTATTAAACCTGCTTGTCTCGCTTACTTTATACCATCAATCTCTAAAGTACCGATGAAGGAACTTTTAATTAAAGTAAAGGGTTTTATTATCGGTCGGTTATAACTGCATCTAATGTTCTAAAAAAGACTGTAATTTTAAAGACTTCACTGGAACTGATTTCCCTAACGGCAGGTAATCATGGGTAATCGTTTTCTTCGTATTCCTGAGATCCGTCAACTTCTAGTTGATTTAGCGGAAGGCGGTCGTATTCCGTATACCATATATCGCAGGGCGTATGTAAATGCGGCGTGGCATGCGGCCATTACGCCGGCTCGGAACGGCGGCTCGGTGCGGGCGCATTTTTCACGCTAAGCCGCTGCAGTGGCTCGCCCGACGCCGACACCCGACAGCGGTACATTATGACACCACCGTTTAATGCCGGTTAATGTAGAACTATGCCACTCGGTTACGATGCTATTATTTTTGTCAACATGTTGTAAGCCTTTGATTACCTGGAACACAGCTGCCTCTCTTACACTTCCTATTAGCTTTAATGTATTACTCGCAGATGATTACTCCTAAAACATGAATTTGCATGCGGATGCACCATTGTATTGTATCTTATTTAAAATCATCAATTCTTCGAAATATAAACTTTAAAATAAACAAAGTCAAACCAATTTAAATTACAGCATAAAGTGGAACTAACCCGCGAGCTTTATTTAAGACATATCTTTCAAACGAAATATTAAACTTTACAGAAATTCGAATTTATGTGTTAATTTTAAAATGAAACTGTATGAGTTAAGAACCTTTTTAAAAACACCCAGTAGCCAGAATTAACACACACGTACTCACAGATGAAGTTAACTAAAAGCTAAAATTAGCTTATAGCTAAGAATTAGATCATAATATTATGTGACCTGTGAGTGCGATGAAGGCAGGAATTCAAATGGGCAAGATAAGTATTTTAAGATTGTAGCGAGTGCACTAGCGGTATGGCGGATAGTGTTCACGTGCGCCGGAATTATTTAGGAGCTCATAGCGTCCTTACGTAAGGCGGTCTCGAGTGATTTAAACGTAACATTACATACTCTCACGCTAAGCATTTTCACTTTGCATAGCAAACAATAGATCGTCGTGTAGTAGCCACAGATGTCCTGAGCATAATAACTACGGACAGGGGAAAGAGTCAACTAGGAAAAATATGTCATTAATATATTACGCATATATTATATGTACACGTCATACGGAAAACAATTTATGAAACACGTTACGAGATCTGAAAGTGAACCTGTCCGATGCCTGTCCCGTGTTTCGATAAGCAATCCATCTTGGCCGTGACGCGCCGCTTGACATTTCCAGCAGAATAACGAGGGATCGCGTTATAAACCACCGAGAGTGTATCCGCAGGTATCGAGGCTAAACGGAGCGGTCCGAGATGCCGCACGGCTGCCAACCAGGACGATGCCTAAGGCGTCGTTTAGTAAGATTTAGGTCGGGTTTTATAACTAAAACCTAATTACCGTTTCAGTTATGAAGTATAATATTTAAAAAACCAAACCTTAGCTAAAAATAGGAAAACCAACTCCGACCAAACACGGTAATATCCCAGCTAACACGAATAACTAATGATAATATTTTATGAAACGGTAGCGAAGTTCATCGTCGAATAACAATTTACTGGCTAACGATGTAACTAAACAAGATTACTCGGTGCTGTGACACTGGTAAGTAGGTGCTCGACACACGCGGCGGCGCTCGTCACACGCTCTCGCCCCAGAGGAAATCAGCGCGCCAGCCAATCTGCCGCTTCCGCGTCAATTCTACTCCTCTCTACGATGTCATACACACGTCACCTAATGCCACTCGTGACATGATATTCCGTACATCACGCTGCTACCGCGTCCACTGCTGCAGCGCGCTCCGGCAGAATTATTCACCACGCGTCTACGTCTGCAATGCGATCAAGTCTGAAATGTTGACAATATTCATTATCCTAATTATTTAAAATAATATAAATATCTAGCGAAAACTATTAATCATTGTATTAAATATCCAAAGAGTGCAATCGTCTTATATTAAAGTATTTTGGAGCGCATAAGCGCCTCGAGTTTATATGCAACAATATTGTATATGGAAGAATGTGCATCTACAAGAACTTTCTGCGAAGTGTATATTTTGTAGTTTATGATAGTGAGCCACTGAACGTGTCTGCTGCATTCCGATCGAGCCGCTACATGCAATAGACACCCGACTTGTGTACACAAGCCGAAACTCCGATAAAATATATGAACATTATATTTACATTTTTTATCAGTTACATTTTTATTATGTTATATGTAATTAAAAATACAGAGCAACCCACATGTGTCTAACGTTTAGGACCTTATTGATTTAGCAAACAGGAATGATGTTTTAAAGCGGCGCTTCCCTTATTACCAAAATTCATTCTGACAAACCTTTAAATTAATTAACATTACATACAAATCTCAGTGGAAAAAGGACAAACATACAAACATGCTTTAGCGTATGTACATAATTCTAGTAAGGATAAACTTAGATAAATATTAGAGCCATAGGAAATGTACAGTCTACAGATGAAACGAGCGTTTTGATGGTAAGCGACTCGTATAATGTCTGTTAAATGCTAGAGAGAGCGGAGGATTCATATTTTATATAAACTAATCTACATTTATCTACTTATTCTTCAAAAAATAGTTTAGTAATTTTGACAAGTGTATCTTATAAACATAAGATATTAGAATTAATTAATATTCTCGGCATGGCAGGTCGCTCGATGTCCCCGAGGCTGTCGTTTGGAATACGAACGTCACGAGCTAGCGACAGACGAGCGCACTGATCGCGTCGTTAAGTCATAATTTGAGTTTGGAATAGACAAGTTTCATAAACACGTCGCCGCGCGTCGCGCGCTTAATGCGTTGGTTGAATAACGGCCATTATCACAAGCACCGCTAGCGTAAGCCGTCGCACACGACTAACTACAATAAGCCCCGGTTTTCAGTCAGCAGCGCCAGTTCCGCTCCCGAGGGAGACATTAAAGCGAAGCACGGAAGTTAGGAGTGCAATAAAATTTGCAGAGCTTTGAATTTGATACAACACTCATTGCCGTCATTGAAATTGTTTTCTAGAGTGTGTCCGACAATTATTCGCCGACGACAAACGACAGCTTCAATTTCGTTTCAAAATGAAAACTTCTAAGATGTCTTCTTTAAATGTTTGAATTCAAATTAAAATAGCACTTTTGAAGATTTTAGTTTTAAACAGTGAAATAAGCTTAATATTTTCAAAATGTCATAGAAAATCAGCCACAACGTGCCTTAACATATATTGAAATATAAATGAACGCGTCTGCTTCTCGCTAATAATAACATCGAATAGCCGATTGGAGACATCAGAATCGTGTATACATGAGAAACAGAAAAGGTATAGAGTTGACAAATAAGTCTGAAGTCAATGACTGAGAAAAAGGCTCACCTGTCGGATTAAATAGCCATTTGCGGTGATCCATCCCCCGCTGTCGCATGTCACTGCCTGCCCTCAATTTCGCCGTATTTGACACAGGCTTTTGCCGTCAATTACTCGATCGCTCCACGCAGTAGAACATACGCATAATTTTATCGAAATGATGTCAAAGGTGAAGACAATTTTAAATCAAACTTTTGCCATATATTTTAATAAGTATATACTCAACAAATATATCTCAGATTCATAGCAACGCCCAAATTACTTAATGACCGAAAGCGCTCTCAGAGCCAAATTTTTTTGGTATAATTTGCACATGATAAACTTCGTAGTGTATACAGACTGTATTAAATACGTTCATATTTCACCTCGCTATAATTCCATTTGGTTCCGGGGATGAAAACGTTCTCCTTTTAATATAATATTGTGTTAATTATCACTTGAAGTTAAACTAAAGTATCTCCTTCAGACATCGCCAAGATTGTTTGAGAGCACTTAGAAGTGCCATAAGATCGAGGGTTTTTCCAAGAGAGGCAAGTCTACGAACATAGTCAAGACTAAGGCAGAGTGTTATGTTGGTTAACTTTCAAGTTCACTTTGTTCTTAACCATCGCTCGTCTGGCTTACTTACAGCTAAGGCCACAGACCTCGAGGTCCTTAGATCGGTCGGGTCAAGATATACTTGTCGGGTTTTCCTACCAAAAAAATCTCAGTAGCAGCCCAGATTATGGAAGTTGATAGTTCTTATTACAATTCCGTGTCTTGTGAAGCACGTTAATCCACTGGCCTGAGACAGAACTCATTATGGCGTCCCTTCGAATTACGAGAGCGAAGGAATAGATTGCAACGCATACAGCGTTGACATTGGCCGCCGGGTACCAAATTTATATTATTTATATTTATATTAAATCCTTAATTTCAATACCTTACAGTGCTATGTGTGACATTAAAAATATATATGTGAGTTTATATAGATTTACTCATGGGAACAATATTATAAGAGAGTCTAAAGAGCCGCTCGAGAAACCCGAGAGACATCGAAGCGTGAGTTATTTGAATTGTAAATTGTTAAAAGTTCGTATAGAATTTTTGGAGCTAATTATATTACTAATACACTGATTATATAACTATACTCTAACAAAGACTCGTTTGCGGCTGTGACTTAATATATAATGTAGTATTTAAGTACTCGCTTCAGTTTGAACACTTCTATTTACTTTTCAACTTTAGTTATTCTAGAAAACCTACCTTAGTCTATATCATTATTGTAATAACAACGCATAAATATTAATCTGTTAAGTGTCAAATATCCCGCTTCCCTATCGCAGCCCTCCTTTGACTCCAATTCTTAAGTAAGTATTTTATATAAATCTGTATGCAATCAACACCGCTATCGACATACGAGTGATTCCCACCCCATCGGCGCGTAAATATTTTCCATGAATGCGCCGTCGGTAGACGAGGGCAAAGTGGCGCTGAGTGGGCGGAGGGCGAAGCTCCTCAATTATGCACATTAAGTCGCGCGTCGAAGGCCTGCGTCAGCGTTACGACGTGCCTTGTTGTCCATTACATTAAGTTTAATACACTCGAAACAACGCGCTATTAGCCGCCTTTCTCGTAGAACGCCCCGAAAATATTATTACTTCTCGTACTGGACTGTTTACGCCAAGTTTAATTTGCTTTGAGAATGAAACAAGTAACTTATAGAAAAGATAGATATGTATACGTATATACATAAGTATAGGGCTGCTCTGTTTAACCGCGTCAACGATAGAACAGCTGATCTTTAATCATAAACAATCTACTCAAAAGCCAAATAACCATTTATATGAGCCGTTTCATTCTGAAAGCGTGGAAAGTAACACGAGTATATAGTTTAAAAGTTCACGGTGAGTACGTGCGTACAATTACCTAGTCGTTGCGGCGCGGTGGCGCTCGCGGTTCGGAGCGCGCGACGTCAGCGCGTCCCGCCGAACATGACGCGAACTGCTTTGTTACAGTAAAGAAAGTTTGGATAAGAAGCAGGTGTTCGGTCCTCATAATTATTTATTTTGACATATTTTGCAGTTTAATTTATCAATGAAGGCAATGTTTGAATAGTAAAGTGGCCTGTGAGCAACTTGTAATTCAGAGAACGATCCTACTTCGTCTCTGTCTCTATTCTGTGGGAACTATTAAGTCACTCGTAAGTACCTGCAGACACCGGGGATTCGCGCCTCAACCAAACTCAACCACACTCCACCTATTTTCTAGAGCTCTACGAAAGTAGTAAATTAGGTCGCAGGTATTAACTGAGCCTTCTACATCCCAAGCCATTAAATGAGCGTGGAGAGTCTAAATCTCGATAAGGTTTTAGTAGCGCCGCGCTAGCTTCCGCCTTCGCCCTCGGAGTCTCGACAACTGCGACGAAACGACTTCGCTGAATAATTGTACTGGTTTTTGAAAATGGGTTCATTGATCCCATTTACGAGTCGGCAAACAAGAAAATGAGAAGTGTTTATACGCCCTCACTATCTTACGTGCCTCTTAATGAAAAGTAATGTGTGTCACTATTGTTCGATAAAAATAATAAATCTCGCGAATATATACGCACGTAACTGCATCGCAGATTAGCGACATTAGGCGCTATCACCAGCCGAGCTTCGCGTTGTAGCGACTCGCGAGGGAAGGGAATATGCAGATGACCTGCGGGCCGCGAGCGCGCGAGTGCGCGGCGGAGTCGGCCCGTTGTTCGCTAGTGTAGCCCTGACCGTGGTGCTATTTTCGCCGTCATTGATTTCCGCCGCGTCCTTGCCGCTCACTGCTGACTGAATAATTTGCATGATGCTATAACACTATCTCGTATTCCTGACACACATTCGTGTTTGCCGACTTGATTATGATTTGATAATGTGCCGCTTGAAGCTTAAAGTAAATATTATAGGACAAATGAGACTAAAATAATCGATAAAGTTGTTAAAGCTTGAAATATTTATATTCGATGGATTTCTGAATATCTCAAGCGTTTAGACAGGCTTCGAATATTTCTCTTCTGCCCTCAATCCCGACCGCTGCAAAGAGGCTACAGGTGCTCGAACACCCGCTCCCCGGACCCTCACTCCACCCCTGCTCATTTCACCGTGTCGCCTTGTTAGCCTTTGACCCAGCTCCAAGAAGGATACACATAATAGAGCATTTATATTAGGCGATATAATACGTACGTTTTGGATACTTTTCGTAGGGCGGGAATAAGAAAGTCAAACTATACGCGTGTAAAGAAAAACGGCGAGGCCCGTTTCGGTAAACAGAAACTAAAGGCAAATAAGAATTTGAGTATAACGTAAGTAATAGGAACGTTCAATTATTTCAGCTCTCAAGATCTAGAGGACGATTCAATTTAGATGTAAATTATTTGAGCACAAATAAACCCAACATTCCATGCTCATGTACGCTACAGTATTACGACGACGTGTGTGTGTTTATTACAGAACCGATAGCTTTGTGGTTAGAACGCGCGAATGTTAACACCGAAGAGTGCGGGTTCAGGTTGGAGAACTTAAGTCCAGTGGTGAGTTGAATACAGGCTGCTACTTTACTCTACGTATATTATACTCAAAGTTGGGTTGGTTTATTTTTGGCAATTATATAAAACGTGTAAAGTAAAGTTAGAAAGAGACCGTATTTATTAGGTCTTAGGGTTATACAAGAGGGTTGAACAAACCGAGCGACGCGGTTACTTTTCTAAAATTATGAAAATCATATTAAAAGTGAACTATTTATGTATGTCTGTATATCAGCTTCATTAGAGAGCAATACTAAGTGTAGACATTTTTACACAGTCGTGTTGCGTGACTGAGAAAGTCTTAAGCTCAAATGGATGTCCGCGGCTCTCCCGCATCCCGCGTCCCGCGACCCGCGTCCCGCCGCGAGAGCTGAGACATCACGACATCCGCCTCGCTAACGAGCGACATTTCTACTTCAAGATACAAACACCATACAAACAATCGCAATTTTAAAAGTTCAGTGCCTCGGTGTAAAGTGATTTCATTTTTATTTTTCCATTTTTTGCATAAGCTTATCGCGTGTTCGAGTCGTAGTGTGGGCTAAGAGAGCAAGCTCTGCTGGTTCCCAGAAAAACGTCGCCGATTTACTTACTCACTCGCCGTCTGAGTGGGAACCACACACACACACACACACACATTAGATATTGCTGTACTTAGTATTGTTGTGTTCCGTGTTCGAAGGAAAAACGAGCCAGTGTTACACCACAAGCAAATATGATATAAAATTTTAGCCCCCAAGGTTGGTGGCGCATTAACGATGTCAGGAATGGTTAATATTTCTTACAGCGTCAATACATGGGCGGTGGTGACCTCTTACCATCAGAAGGCCCATTTGCCCGTCCGCCTAGTTACACGATAAAAATAAAAACGGCCCCTACCTTTTTATTGTAAAAGACGACCGTCGCTTTACCCGCGCGTTTCACGTCAGGCGCAGGCGCGGGCGCGGGACTCGTGTACAACTTGCCGAATATTTTTTTTAGTGTTTTATCGTCTTTCTATAAATGTTTTCTTTTTAAGAATTTTATATCAGGCCTTATTCTCTGAATGATTTCAAGCTCGCTTACGCTGTAGCAGAGGATTGAACCTTTTTGCCCTTTGAGAATCAAAGGGAACCTTCCATTTTACGACGACTATATCTCACAAAACTATTCAGTATTTGAGCTATTCAGCGTCAACTCAAATAGAAGCATTCGCCTTTTATATTGGTATAAATGTTTTCCATTACTATGACGGTGGTAGAAATAGGTCATATTTCCACACAACTGCTGTTATTACCGCATTGTTCGCCGTGAAAGTACCCTACGCACGCACGGAGACGCGTCGAAACGTGGGTAAGAACGTGCTCGCACATCAAACGCGCCGCTAGCAGCCGCCGCGATGCAACCGCGATTCTTATCGGGCTCTCTCGACCGATCGAAATCTGCCCTGACGCACTAATACAAAACCTGCAAACTAACTAATAGGAGCGTTCGCTACGTACGCACATACGTACACGCGCAACCTCACGCCGAGTGATACGGCTGCGGGTCGACCCGAGTGGAATAATAGGTGAAGTCAACGGTTGAGTGTAGTCGCATGCAGTGACGCCACGCGAGCCAACCTTGGAGACGCGGGTAGGTAGATATGGTGAATAGGAAATTCAATTAGCGGCGACGCTAATTATACTCGAATAGTTAGTTTCATTAACTTTTTACCGTTTAATTTTATCGTGAACTCGTAAATTAAATTCTAAAAGTAAGCTATTAAATTATGTCACAGGCGAAAAATATGTTTTTAAACGTTGCTTTTTAAGTGCCTTATAAATTCTTTACAATCCCCTTCTCAGTTTACCTTTTTTTATAAGTATTTGCTCGCCCTCAGCCCACTCATACGAAGAAGGAGCAGTGTTATTACATACTGCACAAGGTTTTGACAGAGGCCGTTTGCCTGATACTTAAACTCTTTGGACGCGTTCTATTGATGGGTTATTTCTCGCCACCGCAAAATATGGATAAATAATCGTTGTCATTGACAGATGCTCCTAACAAACATTCCCTAAGTCGCGGCGTACAATGTATTGACATTATAAATTTCAACATCGCCATCTCACGCTGTCGTCATGTAACTTACACTTGCATACAATTAATTAACCTTCGCCTGATGAGGTGGACCAACTTACCGAAGCGCCCGACGGAGGGGAAGCGATACTCTTAAGACGTACTTACTCAGTGTAATTAAGCTAACTTATTACAAGTGCGAAAAGTCAGCGGAGTCACTTATCGCCGAGGCGTTCCGTTGAGATGAGTTACATATGCGTGCATCATATAAGTTTTAGTGAGTTAAGAGTCTTCTATACATTTTTTTATATTTACGTAGACTCCAGAGATACTTTTGTTGTCTGTGCGATCGTGGAAGAATTTGCCTAATTTAATACTTCACAAAGATGTCACTAAAGCATCCAATATCAAATAATTCATTATTTATATTAAGAGAATCAAAAATGGCCGAGCTCGACGCACGTGAGTCGAGATTTAATTAAAATGTAAGCCTTCCTTTTCCAAACTCAATTTTCAATACAATAAAGTGTCAAGAAAACATTTGCTAAATTTCACGATTTCGATAAAACTGTTTGCTCTACAAGATGATTGTACATATGTCATATTTATAACATTCTATTATATTTTGTTAAAAAATAAAACCAGAATAACAGTACACGTATTCATAAAAAAACATCGTATATTTGTTTGAACAGCTGCATTAATTTAGGCTTTTATTACGAGATGTTGATCGACTCAGGCGCCCACGCCTCGCTGCGTTCATTGAACCTCGCCAATTAGCGCGAGTTAGCGATATGTGCCCGGCGGTCCCCGTCGTCCCCGCCGCCGCCGCCGATGGGTAGGACGAAGGACGGAGTGTATCGAATATTACGCTTCTATGACAACTTACTTCAGATAATTACACAATTTCGCTAATGGCAAAACAGCAAGTGTTATTTCACCTGTGGTAGGGCTTTGTAGGCGCCGTCTGAGCGGGTATCACCCACACGCCATTTCTTGATATACCAGTAAACGTCAATACTTTGTACAGTAGTGTTCGAGCTTAACTAGTAAGTGAACCAATGCAAGCAAGCACTGGAACGTAACAGCTGAGAACCCGCGGCTGGCGGCGCAAGAAGTAATATTTATCACAGCGGCGATGGTGGAGCGAGTGGCCGGCGCGTTTATACACGTTTTATTCGAGAATAACATGCATAAACAGCAACACCTAAAAATAATACAAATATATGAGAATGACTATAAGTTACCGAGACTCGGTAAGTGAATAGAAAGCAGTTGCGGGAGCGAGAGAAAGCACAAAGTGCTGCCGAGAAGCAATTTGCAACAAGAGCAGTGCATTAAACATTAAACGCACTCTCGCGACTTATGAAACGCCCGTAATGATATGTCTGTTGCAAGCGGAGTCGCGCCGCGCCACTCGCCGGCGACAAACGGGCGAGAAGCGCGACTCTACCGTGACCGGAATAGGAAACTGTAACTTCGTCGGAGCTTATGTCATTATTAGATTCCATATAACGAATAAGCTCAGCTTAGCGTTTAAAACTTTGAATATAAAAATAATGGAAGGGACAAATCTAATTTCAAATAATAGTTTGACAATTTTTTTTTCAGTCGAAATGAAGTTTAAGGTAACAATGTTCCTAGTTGTTTCAATTTGACAAACTAAGATTCACATGACCTGAAAATTAACCGATATCGAATATTATTGAATAAAACTACATCCGTTGGCCTCTATTTCCGCTGCACTTTATCTAACACTGACACTGAAATGTACTTCTGTCATATATCATATCTTTATATGAAAAAATATTAACTGACTGACTATCGACGACCAATCTTACTATCAAATTATTTCATTTACTTGTTTATCTGCACAAGTAAATCTCGCGACGAGCTCTTATATCATATACATTGTGCCAAATGTGAAATGACGTTATAAGTTAACACTAAAAGTTATTTTTTTTCTTTTAAGCGCATTCAAATAAAAGTCCTTTTATTATTTTACTTACATACATTATTTACATTATTTTGTAATTAAACTCGCATTCGTATTCTCAGTAAGTCCTTTCATTTGATACCCATATTATAGGAATGAATTAAAAAAAATTATCCGCCATCTTGTGTGTTCCGCCATGCAGGATTTAGAATGACGTAACACAGTTAACCATGCCTTGTCATCCAAGCTAACGTAGATAAAAAAAAATCAGCTCAATCGGTTACAAATCTCAGCTTCTAAATTGAGTTGCAAGATTCCACCCGCACGCACATACTCGTACTTACATTACAAGTTACATAAAAGCTTGTAAACACATAAAGGATAATTAAGATGATAAAAAAACGTGGAGTTAGATTGGTTGATTTCCATGCCGGATAAGTTATATTTTAATTATTGTATTTAATAAGTAACTGATTATCGGAAAAGAGTAACTACTAAGTCTCTTGCCGGTTCTTCTCGATAGAATCTACAGACCAGTGGTAGTTTTACATTTAATTTAATCATATAAAACGACAATTGACAAGTGCTCGCAGGATACTGCCTTTTGAATAAAGTGTAATTTGATTTGATTAAAGCTTTTCTTGTTGATTAAAGCTTGCTTCTTTTTTTGAAAAAATTGTTCAAATTATCAATTTGAACAATTTTAAAAAGCAGACAAATGCCTTTTTGATGAGGAAACGCAGAATACTTGTCGCCTTAAACGCAGAATACTTTTCTAATAAGTGCGGCCAAACCGCGACTAGCAGTGTTAGGGCATTATACGAGTAAAGACGACTTCAACATGTCGATTAGATGCGGCACCAGTCGTCCCGACGTATGGCTACTTTTCTCTTCACAGCAATGCACGTGTAATAATAATGGTCGTAAAGTAATGGTTATTTACAAATCGCGTTGCCCGCAAAGCGGACAGTGTGAATCAGACTTCTTTTAGCTCCGCAGTGAGTTACGAGGTGTTTGGTTTGTCATTACCGGCGAGTGAGTTCGAATCGGTCGCCGTGAGCCGCAGCTTTCGAGACTATTTATATCATTCTGTAGCGGTTCTAGACCCGTTCGCATGCGGTAGCTGTGGAATAATCGCGATCATACTCTTGTTGTATTATTGATATCGAGATGTCTAGTAACGACAAAAGGCCTTGCGCTGGACGAAATAAGGTTATTTTAACTGCTTAGTTTTGGTAATTAACAATATTATATCGAATCACAATTAACTTAGCCTTCCTATTTCCACCGTTAACCGTTGCATGAAATATAATTCTTCTTCAACATAATCTCCTTCGTGTGTCTCAACAACTTCATAACAAACTAATGACTTTAAATTCTATCAACACTTTCTTAGCAGAAACTTTTAGGTTTTTGATCTATTTCGACACGAAACCGCATTTTAACGAGAGTTATAACCATCAGACGCAATGTTTTGATTTCACTTGCGGATAAATAAATAATTATTTATTCATTTATCCGCATGTTTACACCGCTTTACAGATTCAAATTATAATTAACAAACATATACGTAGCCTCCTCTACAAAAACTCCTAACCATCTGGTTAGGAGGTTTTCAATTTTATATGTATCTATCTAACTATGTACAAACAATACAAAAATATAACATAAGAAAGGTATGTTAAACACTAGATAACCTACATGCCATTCAAAAATTACTTAAAATAAAAAGTATTTTCGATGTGTTTCCAAACATTGTAACGTTTAACAATAGCAATATTGTAATGAAAACTTAAATCTCATTCAGTGCAATAACTGTAGCGACTAAATATGTTCAAAGTTCTTAAAGAACAAATTCCCATGACTACGTTCTACTTTATCCTATTTAATAATACAAACGAGCGAAGTTTCAAAGTTTTGTTAAGTAGACCAAGCGTTCGTAGGCAAATCATGCAAGTGTATTACATGCTCCTACTAATACATAACTAGATCAGAACTCATCCAATTAGCGTTCGACATGTTACTGTACTGGTTGCCTCGATTACCATCAATTAACGATGCACTACCACTAGAGCACTCTTCAGTACCCACAGCGACGGGAACAAAACGCACGCCGTCGGATTCATAATCTTAGAGAACTGATATGTCATTACTAACGGACCGTCTCCGAGCAACTTGCCGTAACCACGGGAGCGCCGCGACCGAGACCATCTGCTTCTGAAGTAACAGGCGTTGGGTACATATTTACAAACAACATCACAAAACATACATTTGTAGCGTGTACTGTTATACGCATGGTGATTACAGCAATTACTTCGGTAATATTGCGGACACGAATGTATTCCCAGTTCCACATACCGCTGCGTTCCGCAGAATGGTAATCATTTATGCTGCGTACGAGATTCGTTTGTTCTTTGGTTTGTTATTACTGTAATAACTCGCGTTCGCTTAATCCTACGATTCTTAGGAAGATCTTTTTCTTTCAGTCGTGTTAACAATAGAAGTACTTTTGTGACTTATACTTTACTTTTGAAGAGACAAAGTTTCTATGAATAGAAAGTTAATTGCACTTGTTATGAAGTGTCGGTCTTACTTTTAGCATTTTTGTCGTCAAAGATTAGAAAGGAAAATTAAAGCGTATTTTTCTCTCCTTACTCTTTATAAAGCGAGCGCTTAATTATTCTCATTTACCGAAATGAAAGAGGTATTCGTCTGATCGAGCGATGTTCTGGTGCAATAAATATTTTATTAATATCTCTCGAATGGATTTAAAAGAAGAAGAAGACTTGTTCCCAAGGTCATCTGCATATACGCTGCAAACTACCGTGTTTAACACACGGCAGTTCATTTTCTGTCAATCTCAATGTAAGGCACGTAATAAAAAAATGATGATTATTGTCTGTTAGTTTGAAGTCAGCTTAATAATTTATTTTTAAGTAATTTTGTTCGTTCCTCTCGTATAGTACAAATCGCGTTTGACATCACCGCCGGAAATGATAATCCATAATTCGATTTACGCGTCACACTGCAATACATTAGATGGTTATTGTTTGAAACTAGAAACATTGAATCCCCGGCCAAACAGGCCTACGGTAATAGGTATTATTAATTATTCAGATATGGATTAGCCCTCGAGCGAATTGAGAGGCGAGTCGTATAACATGTTAGAATAATAAACGCATCGTACTCGTATCCCTGACAAATACGCTCCACGTCATTCACATTGAAACAGCTACGCGCATTTCATTCGTCGATGTATTCTTGTTAACGTTCATTACGAAAAAAAATCAGTGGAAAAAAAACATACGTGTTTGTGTATTTGTAAATAAACTCCCGATTCCAGCGCCACGTTGACGAGTGCTAAACCAGGCTGTGCGTATCTTTAGACACGAGCAGACTTCCTTTAGCCACAGGACTTCTGGGAGTTATTTTCGATGAAAGCGACATCACGGCGATCCCTTTCGGCCTCTCTCCCTTTCACTCCTCTCGCGTTGCACTTATTAACAGAGCGGCGTCTATAATTACGTCGTCAGGCCGCTTTACTGGCTCCGGCACACGCGTCGCGGCCCGCGCCACGCGACTCTTCCACGTGACATATTATTACTTTCAATCACTCATCGAAATGTTTCATTTCAATGATTTGATTTATTTGTACAATACCACGAATAACTTCAACTCTTTATAATATCGTCGTGACAGTAATTAACATTGACGCGACTTCGTATACGTCGACCCGGCCGTGCCGTGGAGCCGTATGATCCAGCAGATATCGATTTCATTCCTAAGGGCGGAACAGTGTTCTGGAGTGCAGTGCTAGGGTAACAAAAACTTTCATTAAACCGATTCTTACAAATAACGAAAGTAGGTTGCCGGCGACGATATCGTCTTTATAGAACACGACATAACGAGGCGTAACAAGGCGGCGAGTTGTACTCGTAGCGTTACATCTCATTTACTTGGCGCTGGATGCAGACGAATGCCGTGAGCTCAGTACTCATTAGATAAAGTAAACTTTGTTGGTAATTAAATTTTGTTGGTTTTGTGATATAAAATAATAATTACCGTTGCTTATATTCTCGGAGTGAGGGACGGCGAGCGTCGTCCTCGGGCTCAGGGCTCGGGCGCGTGGCGGCCGGCGGTCACGCGAGGCGCCGCGGCCGTCCATTTCAAATCTAGCCTAATTGCACACGTCCGCTCTACTTCTACAATTGTACACACGCCCAATTACCGACATCATCACGCCCGCTATTGTTTTTGCTAAATATTTGTCAGACTTGCTTCCTAGAAATAACGTGAAGGAGTGTCATTAGTTTCACGTCATATTCACGTGTCCTTAGACGTGAATAATTTTTACAACATAATAGTATTTATCGCTTCCTAAGTTATAAGTAAATCGAATAGCCAATACTACTTATCTTCGTTTCGCCTTATACTGCGTTTCCAGCGCGCGAGATGTTAGACCAGGGAAAGGGGAAAATATTATTAGAAAAATCGTTAGTTACGGCCCGAAGGCGTAGATGTGGGCCGGCAAGGTGCCAATGTTATATTTTACGGCGAATCAGTGGCGAAGAAATCCTTTCAGAATCTGCAAAGTAATATTTCCTCGTCTAAGACAAGATGCTTAGGCAGGGAAATGTTTTCTTTACTCAATAACATATTATATATACATCTGGATACTTAATATTTAATTCGTTTTTGTAAAATAACAATTATAAGATTATTTTAAGGAGCTTGAGACATTAAAACTTTGTTTATTTACTAAAGTTTAACGTCCTGAAGGAATTACTCTGTCAAAACACTGCTCCGCCCGACCGTCGATTCGTGAGGTAGAGACGTACTAAGAAAGATTTTTGGAAAAATTGTAATTGCCACGCTGAGAATGTACCTACTGTTTCCTTTTTAGCTTCTCGTACGCAAAACGACATGTAGTCCTAGTTATTTAAATGATTGTAACACTCAAATGTTTTTGAGTTCAAAGTTGACGCGGCACCGGTTCAGCGAGGACTCAGCTGCATGTAATGAATGTTGTCGGAATATAAATTACATTGTGATTGTACATATAACAATAAACTAATTTATAAAGAATATATTTGACTTTTTTTGCGAATGAAATACCATATTTTGATCTCGATAATCAGATTTAATCCGGAATCGTGTGCGTCAGGTAGGAGACAACACAGACACCCTCGACGTGCTGAAATAAATTCCATTCCGGCCCCTGTATGTCTTCAGTCAGCGCAATCACTCGAGTCCCGCCGTTAGACGTGTTACTCGAGTACGAGCCGTTTCTTGTTTTTTTATCTATTGTAATGTTCGTTGCAGATTTAAGAATCGTATTTTAGATCCCTCTACCTGATCATATATCAATGTACGACGTGCGAACAATTCGGTCGCTACCAGCGAAGGAAATCCTCAAGTTGCAAGATTTGGGATTTCGTGATCAAGGAGCGTGACCGGCGCTGACGCGTCGCACTTTTTGTTCTACTTTTACTGCTTCTCCAAGTTTAAGCTTTTTGTAATCGCCCCTTCGAGTTTATATGCCAAAGGGTAAGTTAATTTACTTGGAGCGCCTCAAGTTTTACTTAAGTGTTAAAGTTTGTACATGTATACAATTTAGTAGCAAGAAGAAGCAATTACTCTACCGTTTTGAGCGACATGTGAAAAAAGACACAAATAGTAACTTTACTGCTCTCGCAGCCTCCAGCGTGCGAGGATGAAAGTCGTCGTGTCCGTTAAAATGTTGCATCGGTTATTTTATTTTGTACGTGATATTATTATTTTATAACGAAAGATATTATATCTTTACTGTAAGATAAACTATACGTTAAGTAATAGCCCACGAATCGGTCGCTACTAGTAAAACGCCCTCTCTCCCCTGGAGGAGGCTTGGAGCATACGCAATCGCACCGCACCGCGATTTTTGGTCAATGTTGCCGTTTTATATATGATGTTGTCCGATTATATCCGAAATCCATAAAGTGAAATTAATTATAAACACAAATAAAACACAAACACAAAGAATACCAACTCGCTATAAAGTATACCAACGCGGTCTCGATACAGATCATGTCTCTGTGTTCGTTTCATTTACTCAAAGTTCGTACAACGCGTCGGTTCAGTTTCAGCTCAGTGACGAGCCCGCTATTTCAGAAGCTGACATCGTCCGGATAATGATAGCACTACACGTGAGGCTGCGGGCAGCGCGCCCGCAGACAACGTGTATCGAACGGAAAGGATTACGGAAACTCGTTGCTTCTCTTTGTGTATTTTCTTTACTCGTTGTCCGCAGCGTTCGCGATGTATGCACATTAACGACACGCCAATTACAACGCCAACATACCGACGCCAAGTCACACTCTTTAATCCGATTAAGATTGCTTTGAGTTTTTTTAACATGGTATGTTTTTATTGTATTTCGACGAATTATGTCTTGAATGATATAATTTCCTACTTAAGTAAACTTGAATTTATTAAAATAGCATAATAATTTGTAATTTAATTGTAGTGTTCAAAAGTAACTACTGACACTATAATATAATACCTCTCTGTTAGCGTTTACTCCGGAGTCCCAACTACAATGACGTTACAAACAACACTTTACATTTGCTTATCTTTACTTTAAATTTATTTGTCACGAGTTTTATACATAAAGAATTAAAAAAGCCAGATTATGTACGTATAAACAGATATAACATCATATTAAACGGAGAATAAAAGAGGCCGACCGAATCGTTGAGATGTTTCCGCACTGTAAAATATAAAATAATATTTTATTAAATAAATTAAATAATATTTTAAATATATAATAATAATATACAAAATACAAATATTACAATACGGTACGTATAAACAGATTATTTAAGTCGGCTATACATTTCGTTTATAGTTCATTTGTTTTTTATAATTAAATTGATGATTGGAAAATAATTGATCCAGTACCGGCCACCAGCACCGTCTTGAGAAACGTTATGAGTCCCTTTCCCCTACATTGAATGTTGCATTTTTTCTTTTTCAATTTAAACAGGAGATTGAAGATAAATTAGTTACAACACAATCAGCAAAGATATCGAATAATATAAACAGAACGGACAAGTTCGCGAGTTTTCCACCTTCAGCTACCTACCGGCACTTTAGTCCAGCACATCAGTATCCCTTCTTCCCTTTCTCCAGATTAAAACGGCCCTACAATCATGATACGACTTCACGTATAAAACGAAATATCGTTTACCAATCGAAGATATCAAGGAACACGCCATATTAAATTGACGTTATTTAATACGGAAGACATATCAGACGACGAAGGGCGATGAACTCAGAGTAAGTGGGCAAATCAAATAAATTAAACGATATATCAAACAAATTAAACATGAGCATAGAAGTGGGTGCGGTGTTTGATATTTACTTCACGCAGCGGTAATCACTCGGCACACTAAACCTACTTTGCTTTATTGCCTATTGATAGCGCGATCGTCCGCGCCCGGTTATTACACGGTGGTAGTTCCACGAATCGGTAGATGATAGTCGACGGAATGCGCCTGTTATCTGCTGATAAGATAACTGATAAGGCGCCGGCGTTCCCGATTTCTACTTATTAAAATAAAACAGAATGGGACCGTCCGTCGGTCACAATGAGAATACGATAAGTAACGGTTACGCAGGTAGCACGCAGTTTGATTTGCAAACAAATTTGTTTTTATTATTATTTTCGAGTGTCTCAAACTTTGGTCCAACAAAATACTGTTTTTTTAAATCAATAATTCAAAGGCGAGCAAACTGCAAACCTGGTGTTAAGTAAGAAATACTAACCATTGTTTATACCGCCAATTCACCTTTGTAACTAAGGATTTACGTTGTGCTTTAAATTATACTGACTCGCTCTTCAAAACCGGCACACGGGAACACAAAGTGTTGCTATTGGACGGTAGAATAAAAACAGACCCTGCGCCGACCTCACCACCGACAATACTTTGCTAAACTTGTTCCGTCACTTATACACTCGTACACTTGCTTATAGGGTAAGAAATATAATGCGTAGTATGCGTTATAAGGTAAGAAAACGTTTGTAAAACATTGTTTATTTCACTAGCACTCACCTACGCCCGAGTATTTGACGTAGTAAACGTCGCGAGTCGGAGCCAGCTCAGCGAGGAAGTTTGCCGAGCACTCGACACGCGAAGGCATCAACTATGATAATATTATCTGTGCGACTTGCGTATCCCTTGCCAGTTGCCACTGAATATCCTTTATACGGGTTTGCGATGCTACTCAAAATAAATTTCTCTCATTTAATATGCATATTGCGTGCAAATTTGAATGATGATTTGGGTGATTCCAAGATACGGGATGCACGCATGCACGATGAACAAGCACAAGGGACGAAACAACCCTAACTCTTTGTCTGACAGTTAGGATTGGTGCACACTTCTTGTAGTTGTATCTGTTGGCGCAGTCGAGCACATACTTTCTCTTCTGCCCTTTAGAAGACCTTGCAAAAGTCCGAGTAAAAATGTATTAATTATAATTTAATATGCCAACTTCTAAACAACACATTATATGTCTAATAACAAAACTCTTAAACTGTTCTTCAGGCTGATCGACCACGAACAGCCTGAGCCGGTTTTTCTAGTAGCTTGACAGTTACACAGGATTTCTTATATAATGTAGGTCAGGTCCAATAGGAAGGGATGTTTGTAAATGTTTTATAATTATATAGCGAATTAAAGTTTGTTAAGAAAGTAGAGATATGGAAATCGATATGTTATCGCTTCGCCCGTGCGGGTCTATTGATTTAAGCATCACTAAAAAGACTAAGCGAGGAAACTAAGAAGACTTCTTAAACACTTTCTTTATTATCTAATAAAAAATAACTAATAATACTATGCAGAAATGCGACCTTTCAGTGGACACTTACACTGACGTTGGGCACTAAGTTACTACTATGGGATGTACTTACTGAGTTTAAAAATGTTGTAATTTTTTTTTTAAATTGTTTTAGGATGTCACACGATCTGCCGGTGATATCCGATAACCTTCTATTTGTCATTATACACGGAAACCTAAGAGGTATGATCTCTTCTCCCTTTAAATACACCGGATCACTCTCCCGCTCGCCCAAACCTACTCGCTCGCCTACCCGTGAGTGTAAGATACAAACAGGCAATACTTCCGAAAATTCACGTCACATACCCGTTAAACATCATTGTTTAATACATAGGGAAATTTAACAGTAACCAAAATTTAAGTTATTATTTTTTGCTTTTTTCGTAATAGTTGCCAAAGTTACGTAACTAGGCGATTGCCGTTTTACTTTTCATTGTTTAGGAAGCTCGTTCCGCAGAATCTTGCGCCAGTACTGTTAATTAATATTTATAAAAGCAGTTAATTTTTATTAGAATGTGATATAAATTTATATTTTTTTGGAATGTATAATATACAGTATCTGTTACGTATGAATAAGCTATTTCTATGAATTATTACGAGTGGGTATAAGTGTCATATCTTGGTTCTGCTATCGCACAGCGTCACGTTATATATTAAATGACTAATATACGCATCGACAGACCTCCCCATACTTCGCATGCTGCACTACAACAATAAAATATTATTTATTTGTACTCGTAATGGAAGGCTCTGTTCTCAACGATCTATATTTTTTATAAACAATCTACCGGTAGTAACTTTAATCGATTTCAAATACCTCCAGTCGATTGTTTTCGAATATTTTATGTAAGAAACATGAGATATACGTAAACATACGTCCTTTGTAAACATAAACTGAGACCAAACAAACCGAAGCCGATATTGTTTTAATTTAAAATGTTATCAAAATCAAACATACGCCTCGCAGCCGGCGCGGATGCCGCAGATAATAACGTAGGAACATCTGAAATGCTTAGTCGTGAGAACGGTCGACTCCGCATTGCTTTTTTGAGGCCGTCTGCCATCTGTCCAATTTATTCACCTACTCGTTCCCGCGTCTACCTGCCTACAGCTACCCACGGCCCGGGCGACCCGCTTCGCCGGCGCGGCGCACTTGCCGCTTTGCGAAAATGCGAGCAGGTAACGATGCCTCCGAAGCTGTTAATCATCCTTAGCCGCGAAATTGACATAATTTGTGCACTAGAACTTAAATCGTAACAAATGAAACATCTGCACACTGCCCGAGTGTAATGAGCGATCGCTTCCAAAGTAAAACTGGAAAAAGAAAGGAAGGGTTCGTGAAAGCAATAAATTAACTTGGCTATCTTCTCGAAGCTCGAGTGCGTGATAAAGGTTGGAGTAAAAGTGTCTGCAAATTTCCTAAAAACCAAAGTCACGCCGCCGAGAGCTTTAGCGACTGAGCGAACTTTGAGTAGCAATTACTTGTAGCTTGTATTTTTATTCATATCTATTAAATAGTTGTGACATACCTACATTCGTACATATCGACATTATTGCGAATAAAATTAACATTGTGCCCATTTGATTAAAAAAATGTGCTACATAATACCAGCTCTTGAAAAATATACATCAAGTAGGTTTAAACGATTTTGTATATCAGTGAATCATGAGCAGGGAGTGATTTGAGCTAATGACTTTATTATTTATAAACAAACTGTCGCTAGATGGATAAGCATTAAAACAGATGTCGAACGTAATACTTGCTCGAATGTGTAGCGACAGAATCTCAAATAAATAAGTATATTTACGTTTACCTCTGTATTATATTGTATGCCATCGGCTTACCAACAATCGGGAACTATTTATAGTTCCAAATACAAACATGCGATAAAGTGCCAATAAAGCAGTTTACAGTGTCGTAGTACGTGAGATAAGGAATGTCTTAAGTTTCATTGTTTTTAATGAGCTCTATGAGGAATTGCGACCGTGTGTCACCAGCTGTTATTAATATTAATCATGAATCAGTCTCGTTCCAGATAACGAGCGTCACCGCGACGCCGCGCGACGCCGCGCGACGCCGCGAGTCGGTCGCGTCAACGTTTCAATAGTAATAATTGATTGCTAGCCGATTTGTCGCTGTATCGTCTTACGTCTGCTAATGTAAAATCAACATCACCGAATGTGACATTTAATATATAACATTAAAGACAACATCAGGCGCGCCTCGTTTCATGTGTGATTAAAGGGGATTTGGTGTCAGCAACAATGAGATGTTCGTGATTTGCGCATCAGTTCGAGGTAATATGAATTAAGAATTGCTGGCAAGGTTTACGTCTTAAAATTTAATTTAAAGACAACATTGGTAGGAGCGATCCAATGTCGGTCCGGTTAGATTCAAAATGACAAAACTACTCAAAAGCGGGCAAAAAGCAAATTAGCTAATATTTGACTTAATTAAGCTGGAGTCACCGGTTCGAAGTTAACAATAACATACAGCGCGTAGAGCGGAAAGCGACTCTATTGTAAAGTGTTTTTTTTACCATGCGACACTTACTTATTGTACACAATTTACAAAAATACAGGTAGATTATAAAGTATGCAAATACCTCTATTCAAGATTAACTGGACCAAAATCTGGCAAAGTGTGCACTTAATCTAACTTATGTACTTACTGAAAGAATTTAAGAATAAGATGTAATATATAAGCAATACGATCATATTATGCGTAGACATGTTATATTAATGTAATATGCAATAGCTATATTGACAGACAATAGTTTTATTATATAAGCTTGTCGATTGTTGTTGTATTGTATAGTATGGTATTGTATAGATGAGGTTGTATTATTTCACGCGGCAGGGAATTCCATAACTTGACAGCTTTAACTGTATAGGAATCGCTATACATATGAGCACGACTGAGGTTATTGAGATAAAACTGCATATCTGTTATTTGTATCTTCAGAGTCAATAAGTTTTAGAGTTATCGGGAACTCCTTTTGATTCATATTTATTCCACAATAAAGTCTGATTCTTAAATCAGTCGCTATCGCTCCGTTGAGACGAGTTTTTTTCCGATTTATTTTTTTCCTCTACGTTTTGAAATTTGGGTTTGAAACACGATTATGCAAACTGCTGGTTCGAACCAATTTCCTCCGACGCATAAAAGAGTTGTTGAACAATACAATAGTCTACGGGCGTAAAGATAACCCAGAACGACTCAAAAATACTTGTTTATTAGTGTAACAATATTTTGATGTGATTCCATATTGCGAGCAGATAAAATCGAAACGAGGCTAACTTTAATTTCTTACGGATATATATTAAATCAACATAATTAAGTCTATCGGACACTGCGGTGTCGATATGCATTTATTGTAGTAAGATGTAAGATATAATATGTCAATCGAAAATCATGAAAAGTTCAATTAATAATATATTATATGTCACGAGGGTGTTCTAACTTAAAACTATACTATACGGTTTTTTTTTATTCATCAATCGAGCGTGTATACGCCTCAACGACCCGCATGGTGGTTGGGGATAAATACACTATCAAACGCATTCCCAAGGAGAGCTAGCGTCAATCGGGGGCCAGGGCATTCGAATGATGACGATTACGTTAATTAGTGTAACGAAAATAGACAATGATTTCAATTTAAATCAAACAACGATCGAAGAAACGATTCCCTTTAACTCATCTCGGTATACTCTGACGTTTGCTACACATTATAGCAAACTATTGCATAAGGTAGCGTACTCAAACTTAAACTATACTCTAATAAATATTCTAAATATTTAAAAAAGAATTGAGTACGATTCGCGCTGCCTATTCGTCGTCATAGTTAATTAGCTGTTAGAGCAGGGAATCGAGTGCATTCGGTCGAGAACATTCAGCGAACCGTAACACAACTGCTCAGGGTCTCGTCCGCAGAGCTGCAGCTCAGAGCCGTGGCCATTGTTTGAGTGAAAGTTATTTATTAATGACAATAATTAACTAAAATCAATTTACATGTATAGTTCAAAAAATACTCCATTTGTATCTAACATAATATTCGAGACTAAGCGTCTCACTAGTTCGAGAGAAATTTCGTCATACCCGTCTTACTTAAGATCCAGGCCCACTCACCGCGAGGCCGGCGACTGGAACCCACCTGTGATAATGCAGCGAGTGCCACTCAAAGGCCTGTTTAGTGTGTATTATTTCTAGCCGCCTCACGCCTGCCTTCTCGCCGTCCATTCAGTATTCGCCTACGAAAAGCTCGTCTCGTACGCAATGCGAAAAAGATTACCTTGCTCGCCCCGATCATCTTGTTCTATTTATTGATAGTCTCGGAGATGTTTCTTCTGTGAACATGTAGTCCTTACTCTAATTAGATATTAACATTTAAAAAAGATACCTATTATAGAAAATTACGCATATTGTTTAGATTTGAATACGTCGTATGAAGTTGTCAAATAGTTTTTGAAATTTTGTACAACAACGATGAAATTCGCCTTTCACAAAACTGCACGAGGAGCCAACCAGCCTACTCACGATATGAGAGCGGGCAAAAAGCAAGTTTATAGGGCAAGCTGCGGGGCAGGTCTCTTCGCCCCGCGCCCGCACCCCGCGCCGCCGCTGCCGCGAGCGGTGCAGTCCAGTCAGCCGGCGTACGTCTACTGTGTTATACGTATCGTTGTTCGCTCTGCACCCCCCTCTCCCCGCTCTAAACAGACGCGATCTTATCCTCGACCGAGTAAGGTCGTCGTTACTTGTAAAAACTTAACTACTTGGAAGTGTTCACTACAGTGCTCGGTGAATGATGGTGAAAAATCAATGTGTATTGTTATAAAGTGGTTTCACGGCAGTACTAGCCGGTTCTGTGTACAGTGCCGGGCGGCCCTGCGGCCTGCCAGTCGCCTGTGCTTTCTAAACGATCCCGCGAGAAACGGTTGTGACGGTTCATATTCGTAAACGGATATTTAAAGTGAATTAATCTGGCTTTATACAGGTAAGCCAATAGCATGCAGACGTGTCGTTTTAATTTTTAAGGCTGTAATGTGAGGAATATATATACAAGGCCGCAACAGAGTTAACGGTTTTCAAACAAATAATAAAGCAAATTTGTAAAACAACTTCAAATATTTTTGGTGTAAATTTTTACATCAAACTTTATTACTCAAAAATTAAATAAACAAGTAGGCAACTATTTATGTAAAAAATAGAACAATAATTAAAAAAATAAAGCTATGAGAGCACCCCAAAAGCTACAGGATATATAAAAATTAATAGAAATAAATGTTTTCCAGTAATGATCAGCCTACTCAAATTACTTTACATAAAATATTCACGACTCAAAACCATAATCCTTCAGGCTTGTGAGAACTTGCAAGAACTTCGTCTATATAAAAATAAAAAAATATCGACCAGAAGCAAGCTTGAAATCATCCATATGATTTCAAGCTTGCTTCCGGTAAACTAACATTTGACGACAACTTGACTATTAAATAATCAACATCGCCCTAAAGAATGTATGTAATGGATTTATTTTTATAATTCCCAAACCGAGGAGAGTGTGCTTTGAGACTGCTAGCTAACGAGAATTGATTACCAAGAGGCAGTGTTAAGCACGAGCAGGAGTAAACTAGGTTAGGTGGAGTAATCAAATGCCAGAGAGTTTGTGTCAGCGTTATCGGCTATTATCGCTCTTTGCCAAGCTGTGCTAGCTAAGGCGATCAAACTTCAGTTCTTTTTATATTACACGAAAACTTCGAATTAATGAATCACACAACATAAGTATCCACTTCTAGCGTATTATATTGTTTTGATAACTCATTCATTGAAATTAGATAAGACATAAGACATCAATTTCAGACGTTACAGCATAGATATTTTCAATATAATACCATGAATAGTATAATTACATTGAAACTATTTATTTTTAATTTAAGATTACAAAACATTTATAATTAAGCAGCGATTAAAACAATTATATTAATGTTTCTAAAAATCCTACGTTATTTTCTAATCAAAAAGCCGCACACGCAGCTCACACTTGATAAAACTACGACAGATTATTATTGGCAATCTGCTTTATCAATGATTATAGTCTGTAACCTTCTTTTAAAGATATGAACATAACTTACATTGCTGTTTAATAGTTTTTAAATACATAGTTGATTATTCTTTTAATTTAAATATAAGAATAACAGACAAGTTGAAATATTAACAAGGAACAGCGTATGCCATCGTCGTCTTTATTTGTGCTCCAAGACAAAGGTCGATTTAGTTAATAAAGTCAATTATATACAAGACGCGGCGTGTACTAGCTCTTGAAAAAACGACGTGCATGTATTTGAAGTACATTATAAATTTCAAAAAGACACATACAAAATTTCTTGTTCAAATGATTCTTCAATTGTTATTGATTTAATGGATCAATTTATTTCCATAAGTTGTGATATCCCTACTATTATTACAAGAAACCAACAAAAACTTGTTACCTTTTTACCCAGCTGCTGGGTTATTATTTCTTTCGAAGGACAATGTGTTTGTATACACTTTTACAACCAGATTTCAAAGAAATTTTAAAAATCTGTGTTACGACAATAAAAAAAAAATAGTAAGCTTTAGTAAGCATTTAAGTTTTTTAAAACTCGTCTAGTGTACAATTTCTGGCTAAACATAGACCGTATAAAGAACAGTAACATCATACAGGTTTTAACATGTAAGTTTTGTTTGACATTCCGTATTCGTGTAACAATTACTCATCTGATTAACGAGGAACTTGTAAGTTTACAGATTAAAGATACACTCATAAAATGTTTACTTTGAATATTATTTTTGCAGTTTAGCAATACCGCAAAAATCTTGTTTGGTAGCTTTTTGGGTCTCTCCATTGACATTTTAAGAGATGTAACACTATCAAATGCAACTATTTAAGGGAGATTTGTAGATCTCTAGACAACTCCGTATCGGCGTATCATAATGAGTCTATTATTTTTTGTCATAGCTGTTTAAGGATATCTCTAAAATAAAAATTAATTAAATCTTAATAAAGTCTGCTACATTGTAAGTTTTTAACAAGACATAGTGCCTATATCAGAGGCATTCTATTAAAGACTGTGCGCTTAATATTTATATTCAATGAAACTAAGAAAGACCCTGGAAGTTTCGATAAGTGGTGAGACTTGAAGGACGCCCTGCAGTTGCACGTAATCGAACACAAGGGCAGCCATACACAGCCGCCCACCGCCCACTGCTCACTGCTCCATAAATAAAGTGCTTAGTATAAAGCATCCCTTTATTAGATACCATATGGAGTTTTATTTGGAGAAATTCAATTGCCTCGAAGAATTATACAGATAATAGTATTAGGACCTCTAGAAGCGTTCTTATCGTGGATTTAGAATAAGTGAATATTTAGTAACAAAAGTAATTGGCCTCATTTATAAGTATTATCTTGTTGTCCAAGTTAAATGTTAACGTCGTGATAAAGAATATTTATTTTAAAATAAATGTACTACAAAGAGTCACCCGTTATTCTACAGAAAAGCAATACATTATTTTGCTGAGTTTCGGTTAACGTCTGAGTAAGTCTGAGTTATAACAGAAACAAGATACATACCAGTTCCGTTACCGAATTCAACTCAAGAAAGAATAAATATTTACTGATTCGATAAAATAAATAAGCAAATCAATCAATTATCTTTATATTATATTTATTTAAGAAATGTATCTTAAGAATTCGATAAATTTACAAGTTCATTCATTTCAATATACTCAGGTAGTCAATCCTCCACACTTCTCGAATGTAACGTAAACCTGCATTAAACAGGGCCAAACTAAATCTCTTGTCGCAAACAAGCGTTACAATAGATGCTCCAAAACTTATTTTAATCATATATTTTTTCTTGGAACAAAAATATATAAAAAACGGTTACATGCCCATTAGCAACGTCAACTCCGCAAAGAAAATACTGGAAACACTAACATCAAAGAGAATTGCCACAAAAGCGTCCAAGTTTCAGGTGAATTACATTATTTAAATAACATAGACAATTCCAACGGAGGGATATGCAGCAGCTGCTTTCGGCGAGTTTTTCAAGTAAAAACTAACCTTGAGTCGATTTAATTTATTTACCAATTGCTTTGAGCATTGAATACGATACGCGTACTCCCAAAATACAAGAACATTGTTTATAGTATTAGCAATATGAACACGATTTCATCTTCATTAAAAGTAGAATAATTTTTAGCAAAACTTTTGCGCGAAAGTTTTTCTTCAAGACTTATTTATATTTCAACATCATTCTAATAATATACATAAGACATAAGTCAATTTCAAATAAATACTTTAGAGGAATTCCATTTATAAAAAAAAATATTGTTAAGTCCGTAAGCGAAAACTGAAAAACAAATATGAATAATCGCTTTACTAAGCATGTAGTTGACGGTCCTATTACATACAACAGTAATTATGTTGATATCAAACATTAGCTATTAAGTATGCATAATGTTAGGCGATTTCCTATGATGGATTCAAAATACCTTATATTCCTCTGCGCGTAACCTTGGTATGTACTTCAATCAAATGAGTTTTTTCAATTTCTCTTATAACAATACTCGATAACGCAGATCCCGACTATTTCAATTTAAAGGAGGAGTAGTTTATTAAATTAGAGTGACTTCAAAGTCTTGCAAACCCGGTTTATTTTTGGTTTCCGAAAATGAGACCATATGTCAGACTTTCATCCCTAACTCAAGTGGCTCCCTGTACTTTTTCGCCGGAAACTACATGTTCTTCTGTACACGGGAAATAAAACATGATATAGTAAATACACAGCCGAAGGTCGGTTAAAAGAATTTGCTTATTGTTAAGGAATGAATGTGGTCTACAGTAAGGAGTTAAGTCAACTTGTAACTACGAGGTAAAACAATGTCAAAACAGATCAAAGTTACTGTTATTATTTGTTTACAAGTAATTACGTGTATTGCTACATTTAATAATGAAATATCTATGTCACAAATATAAGTACCTAGTATTTATCTAATATTAAACGGTAAAATTAAGAAAGGGGTTGTAAGCATTTTCCGCAGTAACATTCAGTATTCAGCCCAACAGATGTTCATAGCAACAGAGCAGCGTGTAACGAACAAGTTGATCATCTCGCCCCTCTTCCTCTCCTCGTCCCGAACGAGCCACTACCCTGTCGCGAGCTTGTCTGTACCCAAAAAAAGATTTCGTTGGATGGAGCTCATTGTCCGTCATTATACGAGGAAGGAGGATTTATATTGTTTGACTTTAGTTCATAACACTGTATTAAGTACGTCACTTATAAAAAAAACGCTACAAAGTATGCTACAGTTCAAACGTGTGTGTGTACAAACAAAGTTATATTTTATGTACATAAGAATTATTAACATAAAGTCCTTAAATATATGCAAATATGAAATAAAAATAGTTACTGGATAAAACTTGACCGCGGTGGTAAGAATGCTTATCTGCAAATGAAAATTAATCTTTAGACTAGATTAGTCTAAACTACAAAGTCTAAAGGTTTTGGATATATGTGTGTGTATACTAAATGGTGTTTTAAAAGAATCTACAAACGAAACGACGCGAGGGGTACGTGGAGAATATATCACTCGTTGATTTGACGCTGATTGTTGTTTTAAATATACAAATAACATTCACAACACACGCATCGATATAATAATATTTTTTTATAAAAGCTTAGTATTATCCGTAATATGACTAAATACCGCAGTAAACAAACTTGAAAATATTTAGTTCGTAACAAAATCAATAAACTTATAGTGATAAGTATTAATTAAGTTAAATTACACTATTATACTACAACATTTACACCATTATAGTTAATCTATAAAACTTTTTATTTTCAAAATAGTTTGTTCCGTAGTCCATACTAAACAAAATCTTTAAATGAGATAAATATTCATTTACCTGTTTGGGTATTCCTGCAATAACACTTAATGCGTATAATAGAAGTGAATGTGATTATGCATGCAACCCAGCGAAAGCGGTTTAAGTTAGGTAGGTGATGTTGAGAGCTCAATATGGCGGCGGCCATGCAAGTTAAAGCACACCAGCGCATACGGCCGTCTATGAGCATTGAGGGTGTGCTCGTGTGCGTGAGAGCAGCTGTGACCCCCCTCACTCCGCCTGCACTCGCCGTCGCCCGCGCCGACCCTACGGGATGTTTACCGCATACCTGAGCCCCGTCAGTCCGTCTTCTGCTCGGCTCTAGTCACAATAATAATAATACAGACAGAAACAAATACCTATCGTCGAGATAGATGTAACGGTTCTAGCATTTATCTCGGCAACATGAATCAGTGAGCTACTTAGCGCGTATCTCTATTGGAGGCGCGGTGCGCCGCGAAGGTTAGGCCGATGACCGGCGCCCGCGGCGGCCTGCCCGAACCGCTGACATCATCAACGATTCTTCGGTAAAAACCACTACAGTAAATTGACTAATATCATATGATTACCGATATTGCGGGGCGCCAATCGCTTGTGAAATCATTCATTGAAAATATTTAAAATTTAAAGAATAATGACCGAACGAGCGACTGGACCTAACGATCGAATAAGCCACGAAAACTTTACTTTCAGATTGATGATCGTTCAAATAAAATAACTTGAAATTTATTTATTTATGGGACACAGAAGTATTTATTTTTGGCGCCTTACATCAACATATTACTTGTAATCCATAAGAATCAGATACTAAAGCTAAGAATATCGTACGCTTTTTCGCAAAACAAAATCAACTGGTTGAAAATTAATTTCAGTTAAATTAATTTAAGTTTAGTTACCTGAGTTGTAAAAAATACGCAAACTATTGCGCGTAATTGAAATAAGATAATCATATATTCACACCAGTTTATGCAAACCGGCTTGTGAAAATAAACAACAGGCAGACTTATATAATGATCTTTCAAAGAACAAGATGGTTTTTGACTTTAATTGATATCAAAAACTGAATTTACATAAGTGCTGTTTTTTATGCATTACTGAACCGTAAACCAGCCACAGAAGAAGACCTCCTAACGCATTTACAAATCACCAAGATTCGACTGAATATTATAATTTAACTAAGTTCTGGACCAAATACAAAATCTCATGAAATAGACACAGCTTGATAACTGAAATGCCATACTGTAGTGAACGTACGTCTTACGGCTATGAGCACATAGAGAAAACGCCGACAATAATTAACGATGTTTCAAAAACAAGTCCTTTAAGCAAATTTACTAAAAACTAGTTAATTTCAATTTTAAATTATTATTTAATAATTTTGTCACATAAAATGAGAGCAAAACTTTTGATACGCATATGATTTCACAAGACGACAGCTTAAAAATCTGATGTACGTACTGTAGTCTACTAACCTGTCTTTGACCTACACGCCTGTCTTTACTAATATGTATTATAAATGTGAAAGTAACTGCCTGTCTGTACAATTGCTCGTTTTTAATAAAATTTTATACGAAGCAAGCTCGAACTCCAACGAAGATAGGATACTGTTTTTAAAACACCTTTGATTATTATTGGGTTATATGAACACTAATATTTAGGCTTTTCGGTACAAATAACAAACAGTGATATCACAGTTTTTTTTTTTTTTTAATAAAACTCCGATTGTTTTTATTTATATTTTCGTAGTTGAATTTTCATATAAATTCATCTATACATACATAGAAAAGTATCTATGTAAAAGTTTAAACTTAATTTAGAGGTTTTTTATCAAAGGAGCCCCTTAAATTATTTGAATATTGGATGTGTGGTGGATGAAAGTTAGTATGAGGATTCCTTCATTTTTAGTACAGAATTTTCGAGCATTCAACTTTTAAAATTATTTATTTAAAAAAATGTATCTGTCTCTCTCTCTCTGGAATTGGAAAAGTGTGCTGTGTCCACCGCGCTAACCCAATGCTGGTTGAGGGTAACACATCAAAAGGCGGAAAATGTGAAGCGCGTCCGTGGGATCGAACTTTTGCGTTGCAGTCCCATACATCATATTATATATATTTTTACATCTATAATTTAAATATGCATTATTATTAGAATATAAACTTAACGTTACTTAACTTACTTAACAGTGGCAATAGATTTTCGTGACAAGCAGCACTAAATATTTTTAATTACCTTAACTTTAATCGGTCAAAATTAGTCACGAGTGGCTGCGCAATCGTCGTTTTTAGAAACAAAAGCTGAGAGTGCGCGCGGAAACTCTGCTAGAGATGCGCATCTGCATATTGCTCTGTCACAATACTAATCGATAAAACAAACTTTTGTAACCTCACTGTTTTTGTACTACGTTGTCATATTTAATACTTTATACCTGCACCTCTCAGAAATTGATTGATAGACTGATTTTAAGGCGCCATTTTAGATTGAGTGATATTTTTTTATAATTTATTTGAAAATATATAGAACGATATAAAGACAGATTGAAGTTACTTATGTTATGATAAAAAATACATATGGCTTTAATCGTAATTATTATATGATCTTAAAACAACTAAAACACAAACGGGCGTGCCTTTCAATGAGCAATGTAACAATAAAGATTTGTGTTGTGAGAAGCGAGAGCGTGCCGCGTGCGCGTGAGTCACGTGTGACGTCACTGGCGCACTGCGCCTGCGCGAGCATTAACTATCAACGTCATGCGTCCCGCGTTTAATACAAAAAGCGTTTCAATCTAAGTTAAAGTGTTGTTCAAGTTCAACTTATGCGCGTACAATGCTCCACTGCTCGCTGGGTCACTGAGTCGGCATAATGCTGACAGCTGATCATAATCATTCGATTTTATTCTAATAACATTGTAAAACGAAATAAGCCAAAGTATGGGTTGAAACAAAAATGATGACTAGCAAAACTTCTCAAGAGATATTAGCCTACGAGAGCCCATTTTCCGTCAAAAATATAATATGTTTGTCAACTTTACGAATTTATTCCCAAGAAAGTTTTATAATTAAATAATTTTCTGGTTTCCTTTTCCTCGCATTTTGTATCTGCCATCATCATTCATTAGAAGAGTAAACGTACGGTAAGATGGTTCTTTATGCATTTTAATAAAGGTACTATAACGAAAACGTGATATTCGCAAGGTCGATAATATTTGGTATGATTACCAGATGTCTTTGACTCAATACTTTAGAAGTTTAAATAACGTTTTCATATGTTTGACATCAGAAATAACGAACTTCCATACAGAAAGTTCAAGTAATAAATGGAAATTCATTATTTCTGATCCCCTATTTAACCATCTTAGAACTTGAAATTTTAAAAAATCCTTTCTTAGTGCTTACCTACCCACTATAAGGCATTCCTCTGCGATATTTTATCATTTTAGAGCAACTATGCGAGTTTCTTGCCGTTTCTTCTCGCTGGAGGCTGCTTTCCGAAACGGTTCTTATTTTAATATCGACGATTCAAAAATGCTTCATTGTGAAGTTTACTTGAATAAAATTGATTTGATTTGATTTATTAAACACACCAGTTTAGGCTGTGCATGAAATGTTAGTCATTTTAAAATTTTAGTAGGCATTAAATATTAGCCATTCCTGACATCGCGATGCGACGCCAACCTTCCTATCATTTGTGCCTGTAGTTACACTGGCTGACTCGCTCCTCAAACAGGAACACAACAATAGTAAGGATTGCTGAATGGCGATATAATATATGAGGAGTGGCCGGTACCTACACAGATGGGCTTGCACTAAGCTCTACCATCAAGTACATTATTTCAATTCTTAGTTTGAGTAGAATAATTAAAGCTCAATATCCGTTCCAATAACAATGTCCGTTCCCGTTCACCTTAATGGAAAAAATGCTGTCACCGAAGTACAATCGGATTATTCAGTACAGAATGAATAATTAAGAACCCATTACGTTTATTATATCTGTCAACACTAAAAGGCAGGCAGCCCGACGATGCGACCTATTCAACCACAGACGCAACCGTATTAAGTACGTTTCTATTTAGGACTATACTATATCGTATTTTATATGAAAGATGTGCAATACGAGTATCAGACAGTAATGTGTATCTAAATTTATATTAATGATAAGAAGGCTACAATGGTTCCGAGCTCATATTTAGTTGTCTTTATTCGCAGCAGTAACGTCATATGATAGTGATTGTTCAAAAAACAATATACTTAACTTGAAATGCAGACATATTCAGCAAACTAAAGAATTAAGAAAACGAGCCAGTTTCCCGGCCGGGCCCACCACAATAATGCCGCTGCACTGCGCTCTCGCAGGTTGTGTGATTAATCTTCGCCGCAGTACATTCGTGATACATATTATATGAAAACAAGATGTCGTTAACAATGCAGACTACCTGCCTTAAAAATGTTAGAGCTCGAGTAACAAGAGCACTTCAGCCGTCCTGCAACCCGCATTACGCTTAATCCTCCGAATAAAACGAGATGTACTATGAAAAGACTTCCTTTCTTTTGAAACGAAGACAAGAGTGGCGAGCGAGGCCCGGAGACATACCCGAGAGGAGAGACGCGCTCTCATTGTTGAGGTCCCTTGTTCGCGTTCGCATTCGAGCGTTGAACTAAATAATCTGACATTTTCAGGTACGCGTATTGTAATGTCTAACTCACTCATATAAATGTTTTGAGATACAAGCCGACGACGACGTCTCGAGTCCCGACTTTACACGGGTAAAATTATAACGCAATCAGTGCTGTGCTAAGCGATCTATCCAGCCGTAATGTCCATAGACATCTTATAATTATGTAATATTACTACTTCGAATAACAAAGTTTAAACTATTATTAACAGTTAAAGCAAATTTATTTTGAGTATTATAGTAGTAAGAAATATATTTGGTTTACCAAATAATAAAAATTATAGGGGTTATACGGAAAAAAATGTATTAAACGAGCCATCTGCGCAGAAGATATTATAGGGCACAAGTGTCTTCTTAAAACTCAGCTCTGTCGTGGCATGAACGTGAGATCGATTTAAAGGCTACCGAACTAAACAAATTGGTGGTAAAACCCACCATCCATAGACTAGGGATTTTAACTCAGAATCTTGAGATGTGCAGCCTTAGAAGTTAGCTACAACGGCAAAATATACAGTTAAGTGATGTATGTATATATAATTGCTAGTATCGTTGTCGTGATCGTAAGCCGAACTCCAGCTCTAGTCTAGCCCCGTTGCACTGCAACAATTCGGTGAAGCAGGAAAGGAAGCTGATGAAGTCCCGTCTTACTAACAATTTAAATTAGTTCGTATAAATCGCTTCGGCTCAACAACAACGACGGAGCTCAACAGCAATTCAAACGGCGTTTTTGTAGTAGTTCAATTGTTTTCTTAGATTTTTTATATTTTTACGTTTCCATATCGGTATCACGAAACAAAAAAGATCAATAAAAAGAAAAATGTTTTGTTTTTAGGTCCAGTAAACACCTTTTGCTATTTTCTAAGAAGAACATTTATGTATTGAATTTCAGTTACATTCAATATATCTAGGCCAATTTTAATTCTACCTTTGTCTGAAAACTTTCCATAAAAACGATATTTCTTATAAAAATTAAAAACAACAAATTTAGATGTTCTTTAAGTCAAAATATTTAAAAGAAGTAACATAATATATCAAGTAAGTTGTTATTAGTCAATGATATATTTTGTATTCTACAAGATAAATAGATTTTTATGGACGCCTTTTAGCTCTACACGCGATATGCAGGGCGTAGATATTTTTACTACGTACATATATTTGCCAGCTCTTGCATAAAATCGTCCGTCTCCACTGAGTACGTTGTTATAGGAAGAATATGACATATAGAAATATTTATATAACTATCCCATATTTATTGAAGAACATTATTAATTACCCTCCATGCAGCCTCTACCTGTTCGTCTCTAACGATCGCCATGTCAGAGGCCCAGACACTAACTCAACGAAACTCAACTAACTAAAAAGTCGATATGTGGGATACACTCTTATACAGTCTGCCATGAAAGTCATATTGGAAAAATATTTGTTCTATCTATCGGTATTATTTGTCAAGATGTTGCGAATATTGACGTATTCCTCCTATTCGACTGCATATTAAAAAGGACACCCATACTACTAATTAATGTGAATGTTTCGATATCAAATGATTACACAAATTGAGTGGGTATTTACGAACCAGTCGTAAGTGATGGTGAATTAAAACAGGTTTTTCTGCATTTATTGATTACAAGCGACTACGATTACCTCATAGATCCGCTGCTTCCGAAATATACTCTCGCCATACATGCTACACTAATAAATATAAAAAAAATAAATGTCTAGTATACGTTAGGTAATAATAACAGAATAAAAAGAGAGTCGTCTGTTGCAGGTTCGCGAGAAGCGAGCGCCGCGTCCGCGCCCTCACGACTCACACATGAGGTAAGATTTTGTAGCAGAAACATTTTTTGAATGAACGAGAGTTAGGACACGACCTTTAGTATTAATGTAGCACGATGACACAACTATTTTCCTAACTCTCATAACCAGCTAGGCCGACGAATCTGATGCGAACGAAAGGACTTCAAGTCTAGAAATAATTGCCCTACGTGCTTTTCATGGCACGGTAGTTTACACAATCCATTTTCAAATTTTGGGCTCCTGAATTTCGTACCAGATAAACCCAATACTTTTTAGAGACCCCACTCGGGTTGTAAATCGAGGATGTCGGGACTCGGGATCGAGACTTATCAAATTTCGGTAGTCCCCATTATAATAATATAATAGATATTAAAGTAAAAAAGGTCCTCGGAACCCTACGTGAACTTTGTTCGAAAGAGAGCTATCAGCCCGACTTGCAATTTTTTAATCGCAATCGATGTTTTCCGACAACCGCTCTAGATTTTTTGAATATATTCTAATAAATAATTACAAAAAGAAAGAAAACAAATAATTTTATGTTTTAGTGAAATAACTTGAAAAACTCAGTCTGACTGATTATTCTGTAATAGATTATTGATATGCAATAGATTATTACAGAAATACAAAAAATATTTAAAAAAATGTGCTTTTCTGACGTAACGATTTTCGAACTATTTCATCTCAATGGATTTTTTTTTCAGTCAAAAAGTAGAACACTGTCAATAAAATCGAATATTAATAAAATGACGTAAAATGCTGAAAATTATATAAAAAAACTACGCAAATTTATATTTTTTTGAATGGTGAAATTTTTTCATAAACTTTCAATAGTTTTCCAATTATATCTACAGCCTATTCTATAACCTACTATTATATTCATAAATATTTAGGAGTTTACCAATAGAAATGAACAAACTACACGACACAATGAAATAAATAACAAAAAAACGAATTCCATTTCTATGGAGAACAAACAATAACTACAAAATATAAATTAAAATGAAAATTTACAGATACTCAATAGCTGTCCAACAATTCGTGTTGTTCTTAATAATAAGAATTATTTATGTATTTCCTATCCTATGATAAAATTTACGAATATTATTATTACTTACTATTTATTTATTTATAGGTACACAAACAGCATATAATCAGAAAATTTATAAAAAAATTACGTACTTACCTAATTTTGATCTAGATTACATTCCTTAGCATGTGTCCACGGCTAGCTCATAACAATTATTATAGTTATATAACTATAATAATTGTTATGAGCTAGCCGTGGTATAACGAGCCTATATAGGCTGGTGATTTTTTATGTATTCCATGTAACATTAATCATTAAACTAAGAAAATAAATAAAATTAGAAATGACACCTAGTTGGAACAAAGTTGCTTTCGCTACATAATATGTTATGTATCAACAAAAAGACACAATTAAAAAAAAATAACAATGACAAAATGTAAGATATCATAGTTTAAATAATATTAAGTATAATTAATAGAAAGAGACGGAGAAACTGAGACAGAGAAAGGTCGCTCGGAGGGGCATAAAGCTATTTCCTTACGTGACGATTATTGTCAGTTTCCTCTGGTGTGAGCCGCGTAAAAGATATTCGTTTAAACAGTCGATCCCAACATTCAAAAGTCATTTTTAATTTTTGTCACAGGCATAAATAAAATCTATGATGCGTTATGGATTTACGTAAAAGGGCGTTTTGAATGTCGACGAAGCGAACTTTGAAAGTAGATAAGTATTAAATAGGTTAGGATTGTAAAGCAAGAACTGTTTGCAGTACAGAATATAGCGCAGCGTTTACCAAATCGCATGGACACGTGAATAGGTTTGTTTATCATTCCTACTTCGATTGGAATAGGCTATATATTATACAAATATATAATGAAAAACAGTTGCTACAAAATGTTTTGTCGGTTCGTCAACTTGAATTTATTCATCGAACCGTTGGTTCCTTTAAATTGAATTTTAATTTTGATGTAAATCACGATGAGCTAGAGCCAGAAACTACGAGATTTATTGAGATAGGTCGTAATGTAGAAAATAAAAGAGTTATAGAAATTCGTTTTAGTTAGTTTTACTATGAAACATTTATTAAATAATGTGCACAGAAAGGTGCGTAAAGCTCAACGACAATGCGTTGTGATGAATGTACGATAAGCCACGGGTGTGATAAGCGCATGTCATCGACCGAGTTTCCCCTTGAGTCAGAAACCCTAATCTGTATTAGTTCAGTGGGCCCCTGCACTCGAGTGTTAAACTTTGAATATGAAAACATTGTAAGAAATACATAATTTTCGTAATTATCATCCTAATAATGTACAGTGGTGAGCTTAGAGAGTAGTTAGTAGTGTATGAAGAGATATATAAACTACGCGACCCGCAATGCTGATACTAAATATACTACAGAATGTCTTACAACGTTCACTGTTTTTCAGTCATTAGACAATAAAAACTGCTATGTCTCTGCGTTTTAGATCCGTAATATCTTCGAAAATATCAATTTAAATTACATGCTATAAACGGCCATATTGATCTATATGAAATACACAATGTATTTAATGTACTTAATTGGATAAGGATTAATGTTGTATTTCCTAAAATCGCTTCGAAAATAAGCCATTATTTCTCGTAAAAAGAAAGGGATAAAAAATGGTTATTGTGGGTTATCCCTAATAGATAGACAACAAATCGTATATTTATAATTTCGTCAACGATGGATGCCATACAAAAATATATATTGTTGGACATTTTTGTTTCGTTTGTCGACAAAACTCTCAGAGAATCTATCTATTTATAGCGAGATTCACCTGAGTAGATAAATAAGTAAAATAAAAAACGTGATCTAATTGATTTAATATTTTCAAATAAAATATCGAGACAAGAGCATTTATATCATTTAAATCGTGTAATGACGTTTTAAGTCGATAGTAAAAGTTTTAAAGGAAAAGCTGAAAACACACCCTTTTTAGCGCACATAAATAAAAGTTTTTTTTTTTTAAAACTTGTTGTTTTGTTACTTTTTATTAATTCTCCGTGATTAACATTTTCGTCTAATAACATTCAGACATTGTTGTATGTTAAGGGCTGGTTATAAAAAACTAAAATTATTAATTTGATAAAATATATTAAGTACTAACACAATATTTCAAAAACAATTTGTTAAATAAATTGACTATATTTCCAGAATAAGGAAGGCGACATGCAGAGCGCGCGTGCGCTGCTGGTCCTGGCGGTGCTGTGCGGCGTGCGCGGCGCCGGCCCAGGCCCACCCACACCTCTTCCAGCGCCGCAGCCGGTATTGCATTTCGACTATTCATTGTACAACGTGAGCATACCGGAGAACAGCCCACCGAGGACTTACGCATCCCAGCCACCCGCCGCCGATCCTTTGGGCTTGCGTTTACCTGGTCCTGAAGCTAGAGTTCGATTTCGTATTAGACATGGCGATCGCGACAAATTCTTTAAAGCGGAAGAACATGTCATAGGCGATTATTGTTTCCTTTCCATTCGCACACGCGCTGGCCTTTCTGATGTCTTAAACCGGGAGCGAAGAGACAATTACAGATTAGAGATTCGAGCCACAGCGCAACTGCCCAATGGTCGACAGCTTGAAGCTGACACGGTAGTAGTTGTAGAGGTTACGGATGAGAATGACCTCAGTCCTCTATTTTATCCGACTGATTACGAAGCAGTAGTTCAAGAAGATGCTCCCTTACATTCTAGTATTGTACGTGTTTCCGCCGAAGATGCTGATCTTGGTATTAACGGTGAAATATATTACAGTCTTGCAGAAAGAACCGATCGGTTTGCAGTACACCCTACAAGTGGTGTAGTAACTGTAACACGATCCCTGTCTGTAGTGGAAAGTTCTCGTTACGAAATAACAGTGCTAGCGCATGATCGAGCGTCTTTGATCACTCGAGGTGACAATGCACCCGCAGCACGAGCTTCCTTAGTAATACGTGTTATTCAGGCAAATCTGCATGCACCCGAGTTGCGAGTTCGTCATCTACCTGAACTTATAGAAAACTCAACAGCCGAAATATACGCAATTGTAGAAGTTAAAGATAAAGATACTGGAGAACACGGTCGCATTATTGGCCTAGAAATCGTTGATGGTGATCCAGATGGTCACTTCCGTGTACGAAACTCGGCGCAGCAAGGAGAATATGATATTGTAGTGCATGCACTTCTTGATAGGGAGAGTGCGCCTCATGGTTATAATCTAACTCTCCGTGCAACAGACGCAGGAAAACCGCCTCGATCTTCGTATTTAACGTTACCGGTGTTATTGACTGATACAAATGATAACGCGCCGATATTCAGTCGTGAAATATATGAGGCAACCCTGCCAGAGACTGCTCCACCAAACACACCTGTTATCCGATTAAAGGTAAGCGATCGAGATGAAGGCCGAAATGCTAGAGTATATATTGAAATAGTGGGTGGTAATGAAGGCGGGGAATTTGTGATTAATGCAGATACTGGAGTTCTCTATACGGCAGTCGAGTTAGATGCTGAAGAAAAATCTTTATATACTCTCACTGTATCGGCTATTGATCAAGGTAATGCCGGAACACGCAAACAATCTTCGGCTAAAGTGAAAATTGCTATACTAGATGCCAATGACAACGACCCTGTCTTCGAGCGTGAAGAAATAGAAGTGACTCTGGTAGAGAACGGTCCCACAGGTGCAATCGTCGCTCGAGTGATTGCACGTGATGCCGATTCCGGTGAGAATGCTTACATATCATACAGCATTGCTAACTTACAACCGGTTCCTTTTGAGGTGGATCATTTTTCTGGTGCAGTGAGAACTACAAGGCTACTTGACTATGAAAGTATGCGTCGTGAATACGTTTTACAAATTCGTGCCAGTGATTGGGGATTACCTTATCGTCGCCAAGCGGAAATGAGACTAACAGTACGACTTGAAGATGTCAATGACAACCGTCCCCAATTTGAGCGAGTTGATTGCGTTGGGTATCTATCACGGCGTCTATCTATTGGATCTGAAATTGTAACACTTTCTGCAATTGATTTTGACTCTGGAGATGTAGTTTCATATCGTGTTATTGGAGGCAATGAAGACAATTGCTTCTCTCTTGATTCTAGCACTGGAGTGCTTGTGCTTTCTTGCGATCTTAGTGACATAAGAACTGAAACACGTGTATTAAATGTTACGGCAACCGATGGAACGCATTTTGCGGATGCAGCTACTTTAACATTACATTTAGTCAGCGGTAGTGGCAGTGGAAGTGGAGGCAACGTTGAATCTAACTCATTAGAATGTCGTGATACTTCTGTAGCACGTCGTTTAACTGAGCTATTAGCAGCTGCTGAAAGAAGCAATGCACCTATAGATTTTGCAGAAGATTTCCCTCTAGCTTCTTCTCGTTATGGAGAAAATTTACACTACCCAGAGTTCATTGATTTTCCGGTTGAAGTAAAAGTTAATGAATCTGTCGCATTGGGTACCTCCTTAGTTCGTCTTAAGGCCCGCGATCGAGATCTTGGCTATAATGGACTCTTAGTATACGCTATTTCTGGGGGCGACGCCGATTCAGCGTTTCGTATTGACCCAGATTCGGGAGAGCTTAAAGTAATCGGTTATCTCGATAGAGAACGAGAAAGTGAATATTACTTAAACATAACCGTATACGATCTTGGTCACCCACAACGCACAGCTTCTAGACTTCTACCTATTACAGTACTCGATGTTAATGATAACCCCCCAAGATTTGAAAAAACACTCGCTAGTTTTAGAGTAACCGAGAATGCTATCAACGGAACAGCAATATTTCATGCGAATGCAACTGATCGCGATGGAGGTGAATATGGGCACGTCACTTATAGTCTAAGTGGAGGAGGTGAAGGCGAATTTTGTATCGAACGTGAAACTGGGGTTATGTCTGTTTGTGCACCTCTTGATAGAGAACGACGTTCACTCTACGAACTAACGGTTCGGGCTACCGATGGTGGTGGTTTGCGTGCTGAGGCATTAGTGCGCGTTGCTGTAGATGATGTAAATGATAACACCCCACGATTTGCTTTACCAGCATATAGTGCTCGTATACGTGAAGATGTACCAAATGGTACTTTAGTCGCAGTACTTGAGGCATTTGATCCTGACTTAGGACCTGGAGGAATCGTCACTTATTCCTTGCCTGATCAATCACCTGACGACATTGTTTTCACAGTTGATAGCACTTCTGGTACATTACGGACAGCTAAGCGGTTAGATTTCGAAGAAAGACAGGTAATTATTTGTCATTGGTTATAATATTAAAATCATATCGTAAGCTACATATTTATGCATAAATTACGAATTTATAGGTCTACGGCGTTACAGTAAGAGCAACAGATGGTGGACGACCATCATTGTGGGCAGAAGCTACGCTCATTGTAGAGGTAGCTGACGTTGATGAAAATGCACACGCACCTGTTTTTGCGGAGCGACAAGCATTCGCAGCAACGGTGTCCGAGGACGCATCTCCGGGCACTACAGTCATCACTGCGACAGCGACAGATGCCGATCCGCCGGGTCGTGATTCTCGTCTTGCGTACTACATTGTCGCCGGCTCCGGCATGGCACTATTCTCAATCGATGATTCAGGTAAATTAATTACAACATTTTTCTGTTATACTTTAACTATTTACAATAAATTTACGTTTCTTGCTTCTATTTGTAGGTGTAATTAGAACACAAACACCTCTTGATCGAGAAACAACACCGCATTATTGGCTAACGATATGTGCACAAGATCATGGCTTGGTGCCGCGTCATGCTTGCGTTCAGGTAAAAAATGTTTTCTTGTTATAAATTATTCTAGTATTATCAGTACTAACACTAAAATAAAAATTACAAATTGAATAACGAAATTCCATAATGAACAGGTTTATATTGAGGTAGAAGATGTTAACGATATGGCACCATGGCCCGAGCAAGCAGAGTACGTTGTCACCGTCGCGGAGCACTGCGCTGCTGGTACACATGTTGCCCGCGTTCACGCTATTGACTCCGATGCTTCTCCTGTGCCTGCCAAGCTGCGATACTCGATTATTGCCGGTAACCCAGACGGACTCTTCTCTATAGATGAAGAAACTGGTGAGCCCATTTCACTACTGGCGTTTTTTTTTGTGTGGAATACTGGTCTATTACAAAAGTATACGTCAAGGTGGAATAAATATATAGCATAATTGTTTGTAATCCATCAGGTGAAATCACGACAACGGGTCGCACGCTAGACCGCGAGGCCGCGGCGACGCACGCTCTCGAGGTGTCGGTGTGGGACGGCGCGCTGGCGGGCGCGGCGCGCGTGCGCGTGTCGCTGCTCGATCTCAACGATCACGCGCCAGCCTTTACACAACGCTTTTATGACGTGCATGTGCCTGCACAACCGACGCAGGTTTGATAATAATACTCCGGTTATTACAATGTCATTACAAAATCAGAAGTTCTTGTACACTGTTTACGATAGAGTGAACTGGCAGAAATCGTCACGTAAGGAGAAAGCGTAATGCCTCCTCAAGGTGCCCTTTCCCTCTCTTTCCTTTCTCCGGCATTTTCTACAATATTATATATACTTATTTTTTGTTATTTTAATAACAAATTTATTTCTTTCGTTGTCTGTAATTTATTTGTCGGTTATTAATATCATATAGCGAAAGCAAATTCCTTCCAACAATTTTTCTTAATCATTTTTCAACTGTATTTTTCAGGTAATCATTAGGTCATACACCTGATCACATACTGTGGTGTAGAAATTAAAATTATCCCCTGACAGACGATCCCTTTACTGACAAAAACTGTTTTAATACTTTTTAGGATGATGAAGCAGCCTCCTTCGAAGCTGAAGAGAGTAGCTCGGAAGCGGAGAGCGAAGCGGAAGCTGAGGACGAAGATGAAGGATCTGGTGTTCGTCTAGTCTGGGACACATGGGAAGAGGCTGCTCCTGAAGGCACTTATATCACCACGGTAAAATATTACGTAATAAATACCCAATATCATTTTAATGCTTACCATTTTATTGCTTACTAAACGTCGTCTTGATAAGTTTGCAAACGTATTAGTCTAACTCGATGTGAGTCATTATAATGTCAAATTCCATTAAATGGGCGTAAAACGAACTCATGCAGGTGGCAGCTCTCGACAGCGACGCCGGAGAAAACGGAACCGTTCGATACAGCGCTCGTGCACGTGGTATCGCTCGAGGTCTCCTGCGCGTGCACGCTCACTCCGGACGAATATACGCTTCGCCACGTCTGCCTCTCACCGCGCACGTCACTTACGATTTGACGGTAATGATAAATTTGTTAATATTTGTCAACGAAGGTGCTAGAGCACGTTTACGTTAAACGGGGCCTGTACCGCCCGACAGGTGCGCGCGTGCGACGGCGGCCCCAAGGCGCGCTGCAGCGTGTCGCGGGCGCGCGTGCGCGGCGCGGCGGCGGGCGGCGGGCGGGCGCCGCGCGTGCGCGCCGTGCCGCCGCTGCAGGCCGCCGAGCTGGACGCGCCCGGCTTCCTGCTGGCTCTCCTGCAGGCCTCCGACCCCGATGGCGACGCCCTCTACTACGACATTATCGGTAAGTGACCGTCCCCCGGTGAGATGTCACTTATATTTATTGATGCGTTTTACCTCTATCATACTTTTGATTTGTCTATTAAATTTTAGACGGTGATCCCGGACATCAGTTCTACGTGGGTCGCGAGGATGGTAGCCTGGTCTTGGCGCGACGCTTGCTCTGGGAAGAACGATCGCGATATTCGCTTAACGTCTCCGTAAGCGACGGACTGAACACGGTTTATACGTCGGTAAGATTGTTAAAAATGTAATGAAAGAAAACAATATATAAAGACCTCGCACTCGAATAAGTGCGTCCAATTTTAACAACATTTTAGATAAACATAACCGTGATCAACGATGCCAACGAAGGCGGCGTGACGTTCTCGCGAAGCGAGTACGTGGTAGAGGTTTCGGAATCCGCCCGCGCGGGCGAGGCGCTCGTGACGCTGCGGGCCTCGGCGGGCGCCGCCGCGCGCCTGCTCTACGGGCTGCACGCGGCGCGCGCTCCGAGGGATCTGTCGCTCTTCCGTCTGAACGAGCTCACCGGCGTCCTCGAACTCGCTCGTCCGCTCGACAGGTACTTTAGTTTCCATTCTTTTCGAGCATTAACCATACGAAAAGTAGTAAAGGCCTAATTTTAATAAATATAATTTCAAAACAGAGAGACTTCGGCGACCCACGAACTGACCGTGTGGGCTCGGGACCAGGCGCCCCGCGCCTCCGTGGCGTTCGCGCGCGTCACCGTGCGAGTGCACGACGCCGACGAGCACGCGCCCGAGTGGGGCCGCCGCCTGTGGGAGGCGCGGCTGGCGCGCGGCGCGGCGCCCGGCTCGCTGGTGGCGCCGCTGCGGGCCGCCGACCGCGACGCGGGCGACGCGGCGCGGGTGACGTACGCGCTGGTGGGCGGCGACGCGGCCGGCCTGTTCGTGGCGGACGCGGAGCTGGGTGACGTGCGGCTCGCGCGCGCCCTGCCGGCCGCCGGGCCCCGCGACTACACGCTGCACGTGCGCGCCTCCAACCCGCCCCCGTCCGCTCGCTCGTCCACGTTACCGCTGCACGTGATCGTCGTGGAGCCCGACGACGCGCCACCGAGGTGAATCATCGGTATCTCGTCGATGAGAGTCGACACTCACCGACGCTGCACGTGTTCTGATAACATTCTAATATTTTCCTCGGCAGATTTCTGTCGGACGATATAGTATGCGAAGTATACGAAAACGAGCCCGCAGGGACGGTCGTCGCCACCTTAGAGGCGCGCAGTTCTTCCGCCGTTTGGTACACGCTCGAAGGCGGAGAAGGTCGGTTCAATCTGAATCCTGCCGCTGGGGTGTTGTCTCTCGCTATTCCACTAGACTATGAGAAGCGAGAAATCTATAACGTTACCATCATCGCCCTCAACATGGTGAGGTTATTCGTCTGTGTTACATTACACTTTATAAACATTCACTTATGAGTACTCACGTGTTTTTCCATGAACAGGGTGGTGGCAGTGCAAAAGCGCACGTAACAGTACACGTACTGGATCGCAACGAATTTCCGCCGGTTCTCCTTCGTCGAGAATATCGCGGTCGCGTGTCAGAGGTCGGAATCCATATCTACATAAAATATGAAGGTCATTTCCTCGAAGAAGCTTCTAACGATATATCGATGGCCGCAGGCGGCCGGCGTGGGCGCGCTCGTGACGGACGCGGAGCGCGAGGCGGGCGCGCCGCTGGTGCTCGCGACGGCGGACGGGGACTCGCCCGCCAACCGCCAGCGCGCCTACGAGGTGCTGGAGCCCGCCGCCGCCGCGCTCTTCCGCCTCGACCCCACCACCGGCGCGCTGCAGCTCGCCGCCCCGGTCGACTATGAACAGCAACAGATCCACAGATTCACAGTTAAAGTATGCCATGAGACTTGACGCGGATTTTTTTATTTTGTTTGAGATTTATTTTTTAGCGATCGCAAAGGAAAAAAACGCATGCCATTTCAATTTCAATTCTATTAATTATACATTTTCTGTATACTTTTACGTGATTTACGTACAAATCGAATCTCTCATTAATATTTTGTGTACGAATTGAGTACAGTTAGCTCTCTGTCCTACTTTGATTTGATAAATCTTTGGGATCTTACGATTTCTACAGCAAAACGTGCTTACTTTTTTTACAGGTCATCGATATGGGAAACCCTAGGTTACCTTCGGATAGCGTCGCCAAAGTGACGATCGAGGTTATAAACGTGAACGACTGCCCTCCAACGTTCGCTCAGGCCTCGTACGAATCGATCGTTTTGCTGCCGACGGCGAGCGGCGTGAGCGTGCTCACGCTATCTGCGAACGATCCCGATGAACCGAATTCGCTCGCTTCGCTCAAGTACGACATTATTGACGGAGATCCACGTGGCGCCTTCGCGTTGTCGGCCGCTGGCGAGCTCAGCGTAGTGGAGCCGAGTGCGCTCGCTGGGTCGCACCGGCTGCGAGTGCGCGTGTCGGACGGGCTCTACTCGAGCACGGCTCGAGTCGAAGTGCGCGTGCGTGAACCGGATAATTCCGGGCTCGCCTTTCAAAAAGCGGACTACTACGGCTCCGTTGTCGAAAATTCCACCAAATCTGCGACTATCATCGTTCTCAACGTCCTCGGAGCCGCATTGAACGAGCATGTCGAATTTCGAATACTGAATCCGGTCCGAGGGTTCGAGGTACGATCTCTTATATATCTTTTTAAATGAATCTGCCGAAAGAGAAAAGGAAGAAATGAAAGCGAGTGACCCATCAGGTGGGCGCGACGTCGGGCGCGGTGCGGAGCACGGGGCTGGCGCTGGACCGCGAGCAGCGCGACGCGTACACGCTGCTGCTGCAGGCGCGCAGCGCGGCGGGCGCGGGCGGCGGCCGCGTGGCGCACGCGCGCCTGCACGTCGGCGTCACCGACGTCAACGACAACTGCCCCGTGTTCGTGGAGCGGCCCTACGTGGCCGCCGTGCTGGCCGGCGCCGAGCCGGGGTCGCCCGTGGTGCGCGTGCGGGCCGTCGACGTCGATGCGAATGACAACGGCGAGGTGAGATTGAAACCGTGCAGTCGACTGTAGTGTTTTTCGACCACTACAGGTCAACAGCCAAATAAACAACATTTGACATTGGTTTGACTCGATATCATTACTCGATACACTTTGGAGAGTGCTCGAAGGCTCTTTTCTACTCTGCTCTTTTCTTAATTGATTGAACCATCTCCATTCCTCTATCGGGCTACTAGGCGCAGGCAAAAGTTTCATCCATACGTTATTAACATACCCAAAAGTCGAACTAAAGGGTTTGACAGCTCGTTTTTGGTGAGAGTCGCCAAGATTTGGAACAAAGTCAAAGTCAAGTCAAAGTCAAAAATCTTTATTCAATATAGAAGTGTTTACACTTGCTTATTGATTGTCAAAAATCTACCACCGGTTCGGAACTTAGCACCTCGGACCTGAGAAGAACCGGCGAAAGAAACAGCGGGATATATATATATATATTTTTTTTTTTTTTAACACAACAAACAACCTGCCTGGGTCTATTTTTCCTGATTCGTTGAACTATGGAGCCTTTAAAAGTAGAGTGAACAGGTTTCTTTTGGATGGGCGTGTACCACCTTCGTCATCATCTACACTTTCCATCAGGTGAGATGGAAGACAAACGCCTATTCCATTACAACTATATAAAAAAAAAGGAAAATTAAAGTGGATTCGAGTCAATATAGTCAATATAGCCGAGCCATTAGCAAATCGCATGGAATACGTAAATATAAGGTCTATTTACATTTATTCCTTCTGCGATTCGAGTACGCTATGGAGGTGTTCTAGTTACAGAGACGTAGCTGTCAGTGTTCTCGCGGTTCAATGATAAAGTTCACGGAAGTATCTCTTTCTCAGGTTCGATACGAGATGAAGCGCGGCCACGGTGAACTATTCCGCGTCGACCGACGCACCGGCCAGATAACCCTGAAACAAACCCTGGACGCACACAATCAACTGTACACTTTGGTGATCGCCGCATTCGACGGAGGTGAGTCGCGCTCGGGAGGCGCGGGGAGGCGCGGTGAGGCGCGGGGAGGCGCGGGGAGGCGCGGTGAGGCGCGGGGAGGCGCCATCGAGCGGTACGCGCTGTACACGTGTGTGCGCAGGGACGCCGGCGTGCGGCGCGGAGGCGGAGGTGTCGGTGCGCGTGTGGGGCGGCGGCGCGGCGCCGGCGTGGCCCGCGGCGCTCGAGGCGCGCTCCGTGCGCGAGGACGTCGCCCCCGGCTCCGCGCTGGGCGCGCCGCTGCAGGCGCGCTCCCCGCTGGCCCGCCGACTCATCTACACGCTGCACGACGGCGCCGCCGATCTCTTCGAGATACACTTCGACACCGGTGAGACCCCTCTCCCGACCGTTTCCTCCTGGATAGCTGCGAACCGCGGTCCTAGCGTACTAACGTGTCGATTTTGTCCCGCAGCGCCCGACAGAGGGAGCGGTCCGTGTGAGTATTGGCCGCGAGTCACGTGATCGTTTTGTGTTTATCGTGTCGTGGGGCGATATGGCTTTTGGGACATATCGCTCGACGACGTGCGCTCCTCGCTGGAGGTAGACGAGCTCGAACTCTCGCCGTTTTCATATTTCACGCCTCGTTTATATTTGGAATGCATGACTTTTGTGTTATTACGTGTATAATAACGATTATAAGCGTATCGTAGTGAGCATATAGCACCTTTAGAATGAGATATACACAACTTCTGAAATAGTATGTGTTTAAAAAAAACTTCGAATAATTAAATGACATTGCTCCGTTCGCGTTAAACTAATTTCTGGGTTTAATATTACTGGAATGATTAATTATCTATGTTTAAATATTTTTATAACCTTTTTTCTATTTCTATTTCTATTTTACCTATTATCACATTCTGTAAGGCCGTTTTGATATACATGTACTCTGCATGAAACCAATATAGATTCCACGTCTACGTCAGCTAACATTCGTGTTTTGTTTACTATGAAAGTTGCAAATTTATATTAACTTGTCACTTATTTCAGTATATACGTAATTATTCAATAAATTATTTAAGAAAATTGTAAAGTATCATCACGCATAGTTTTCTTTTTTAACTACGAAATAAGCAAGTCTTACATAACGAAAAGAAGGACCAGAAATTGATCCGTATGGAACCCCATAATGAAAGTCTCTATAGACGCTTTATCCTGACATTGACATCCTATGATAATATACTAACTCTTAATAGTTATCCTATTTTTAGATCTTACACTTGAACTGAAAACAATCTGATGTACAAATCAAATTTTATATCTCCATTGTGACATTTTACAAATTCTAACAATGTGTTTAAATTCACAATCATTTATTTTATTTTTATAGTTTGACAGAAAACTACTATTACTCCTACTATTTAGACTGTTTTCTATTATCTCATTATTTTTATTAATTTTACATTGTTTTATTTCATCAATTAACTTTTTATATTGATAGTTTTTACAATGTTGACTTTTTATATTTATAGGCCAGTCAATAAAGCCCGTGAAGGTCAAGTAATTAGTATCATTATGATTTTTTGATATGTGGTTTCGGACGTTAAAATAATAAAAAATTAAAATTTTCAATCCTCGGGGGTAAACGCTAGGGGGTTGAAAGGGTGAAAAGCGTTTTTGCTTTTTAAATAAAAAAAATTGAAAAAAAAATTGTTAGATGGTTGAAAATTAGACAGAAGGTGTAAATAATTATAACTTACCTTGTATTAAAATTTCAACCATTTTTGTTTAGTGCAAAAAAGTTATTAACAAAAAAAAATGTTTTTTTTGGTGTTGTCAAATAAATGAATAAATAAAGCGTCTTCTCGAATACCAATATGATGTAGTTACATACTAAATAATAATAAAATATGTTTTTTTGTTTTCTGCTTTTTTAAAATTTAGAGTAGGTAGACATATGCACGCTTAATTTAATGTGATACTATTCCTTAAAATTTCCACAAGATTCAGAAATGTGAAATACAAGCTTAAATTGACAATGTCCTTTAATTATCGATTGTGCTTCTTACGAACGTAATTCGCTGGCTTGCATCACTAATATAGTTTCATTCAAATTATTCACTCGCTGTATATTTTGCAACAGTACACCGTATTCTCCCCGAAATCTCCCTCGCAATCATTTCATCGCATCGGTTTCGCTACACATCATCAAAGGAATCCATTATAGCATTTTAACGAAATAAACCAAACATCGCTCGCACTCGTGTATTCATACGGAGCGCATCGAGTCGACGAAAACCTCCGAGCGGTTCATGGCAAACGATGGCATCGGGTTTGTGACGCAGGCTCGTTGGTGGCGCGCGCGGCGCTGGACTACGAGGCGGCGCGGGAGCACGCGCTGACGGTGCGCGCCACGGACGGCGTCACCGGCGCCTACGCCGACCTCGCGCTCACGCTGTCCGTGCAGGACGTCAACGATTGCGCGCCCGAGTTCGAAGACGACGAGTACCGCGCCACGGTCTCCGAGGCGGCCGCGGTCGGGGACCTCATCCTGCGAGTGCACGCTGCGGACGCGGATAGCGGTACGGAACTTGTGTCTCGAACTCAAATCTTTGATTTGATTATTTTTCCTTTGAAACGCACATATGCGCATGTGGTGTCGATTACTTTAAAAAAACTCTCTTTTCACACTTCTATGTCATTTTCCCGCCCTTTGCCATTTGTAATGAGTAATATCATACTATTGATACAAGAAATAAGAATAAACTTGTAACTCTTACTTTCCGTTTGCAGAGAACGTTTTTGAACGAATGGCATACGCATATATAATAAAATACCGGGAAATATGACCAATTTACCATTTACAAAATTTAAAAAGTTTATTAAGACTAAATGAATTAATAAATCTTATTATTCATTACAATAATACTTTTTAGAAAAAACGCCTGGATTTATATATTTATAGCATGCGAGTTTCTTGCCGTTTCTTTTCGCTGGAGGCGGCTGTTCTCCGAAACGGTGGTAGTGTTTAAATATTGACGATTCAAAAACGCTTCACCTTGTATTTTACTTGAATAAAATTGATTTGATTTGATTTAATCAACTTTCATCCCCTCACATATACCTTTCATACCCCTCACATACATCTCGTACACTAACAAAAACGTTCCCTTCCGGCATATATGATAACCAACTGCTAAATAATACTTTCTTTTTTGTCACAAAAACGTTTATACGAATTAGATTTTTTTGTTTCTTTTTAGTCAAAGGCGGTGCCCGGTTATTGTTTTATTTTATCTGCAGATTATAAAATATAAAAAACCGGCTAAGTGCAATTATGATTCGCGCGCAAACCATTGTCTATAAAAAGGGCAAAAAATTTTTTGTCTGTTGTGTGGGAGTCCCCTTAAATTTTTATTTTATTATGTATTTTATTATTCCTTGTTATAGCGGCAACAGAAATACATCTGTAAAAATTGTAATTGTCTGAGTACACGGTTCATGAGATACAGCCTGGTGACAGACGGATAGACAGCGAAGTTTTAGTAATAGGGTCCGTTTTACCCTTTGTACGGAATCCTAAAAAAAGATTAAACTAAAACGTTGACGTTGACTTTAGGTGCCAACGGCGAAGTGACGTACTCTCTGTCTCCGTGGGGACCCGAGATGATTGAGGAGGAGGCTCCGTTTGCAATCGATGCGGCGACCGGCGATGTGCGCGTGTCCTCGCCGCTCGACCGCGAGCGACGCGCCGCACACCACCTACTGCTCACCGCCACTGACTCCGGCCGACCGCGTTTGCTGACCACTGCACATCTTTTCATAAACGGTAAGCCCGAGATACCCTAATAAATAAAGATGAGTCACATATATCAGGACCGCTGCTCTAACGTGGTCGTGGTCGGCTCGATGCAGTGGAGGACGTGAACGACTGTGCGCCGCGCATGGAGCGGACGGTGGTCGCCGCGCTGGTGTCGGAGGAGGCCGCGAGGGGCACGGCGCTGGCGCGCGTGGCGGCGTGGGACGCGGACGAGCGCGACGCCTCGCAGCTGCTGTACGCGCTGCAGGGCGCGCCGGGCGAGCGCCGCGCGCTGGCCGTGCACGCGCGCACGGGCGTGCTCTCGCTGCTGGACGCGCGCGCCTGGCCCGCGCTGGCCGGCTCCCCGCGCTCGCTCAACGTCTCCGTGTCGGATGGCGCACATGCCGCCTTCGCGAGGGTCAAACTCTCGCTCGCGCCCGCCAACCGGGCTCCACCTCATTTCCCTCATCTCGTACACGAGGCTCGCGCTTTAGAGAATCAACCACCACCGCTTCTTCTGACTACGGTTAGTGACCCCGAAATGAAACTGACTCGTGCGATACCAAGCTGATATATAAAATAAAACGTCATTGAATGGCAAACATTTCTTTGTATCTATAGGTGAAAGCGTACGACGACGACGCAGGAGAGTACGGGACTGTGACGTACTCCATACCGTCGGCTAAACTACGCGAGACATTCACGATAGATTCGAACACCGGGGCCCTAGCGACTCGAGTGCCGCTGGACCGCGAAAAGCGTGCCGAGTGGGAAGTGCCCGTGACGGCGAGTGACGGCGGAGGCCTGCTGCGACACACCACAGTGCGCGTGCGCGTCGCAGATCTCAACGACAACCCGCCCGCCTTTCCTTTGCGAGAGTACCGGGCAACCGTGCGGCACGATCGAGCGCCTCTAGTTCCCTTCCTCACGCTAACGGCGAACGACGCGGACGCAGGAGATAACGCGCGGTTGACATACTCAGTCTACGAAGGCGAGCTGCGAACGGACGCCGCGGGCCTATTCGCCGTCGACCCTCTCACCGGTGCCCTTTCCTTCGCTCGTAATGCTTCAGCATTCGGTGAGAGTCCGAACTCACAGATAATAGAACAAATTCTGATACAAACTGTAAGGGCCATTTTTTCACTACCATACCCGTCTGTGGCACAGCGTCCCGCACGGTGCAAGTGTGGGTGCGCGCGCGCGACGGGGGCGGCCTGGCGGGCGAGGCGGGCGTGGCCGTGCGCGTGCTGGCGGCGGGCGAGCGCGCGCCGCGCCTGGTGCCGCCGCCGCCCGACCTGTTCCTGCCGGAGGACGCAGCGCCCGGCACGCTCATCGCGGAGCTGCGCGCGCCGGCCGGCCCGCTGCCCGCTCTGCGCCTCGCCCCGACGCACGTCCCGCGCGACCTGTTCGCCCTGGACGCGGCCGGCCGCCTCGTGCTCGCCGCGCCCCTGGACCGCGAGACCGTCCAGGAACATGTCATAGGTTAGCTCGAGGTTTCATATTGAAGGATGAGAGTACTGTTCTGTGATATTGTAATATTGTAATTTATGTATAGGGATCATCGCGGAGGGAACGGGGAGTCCGGCTCCGGCGACGATGGTGCTTACGCGACTTCACGTTCTGGACGTGAATGAACACGCGCCGAGTTTCCACTCACAGCCTTACGTCGTACATCTCGCTGAGAACACACCGCCACATTCTAGTGTTTTACAACGTAACGTCCATTTTTTAAATATAAATAATAAAGATGCGCTAAAAAGATAACATAGAAAACATCACTCGATCCGTGTATCAGACTATAAATATATTACATTGGATTGCAGTAAATAGAATTTTGTCATTGCCTTCAATTCAAACTGCGCGTATTGAATTCGTAGTGATGGCGGACGATCCCGACTCGGGCTCCAACGGTGAGATAAAATTCTCCCTGGCCGACGGAGATGCAGACGACGGTGGCCAGAGCGCAGTCCCGTTCGCCGTGGACGCGCACAGCGGCTGGGTGACGACGACGGCTGCGCTGGACCGCGAGATGCGCGCCGAGTACCGCCTGCCGCTGCTGGCCGCCGATGCGGGGGCGCAGCGACGCTCCGCCCGCGGCTCGCTCGTCGTGCGCCTCGTCGACTACAACGACTGCCCGCCGCGCTTCACGCAGGACACCTATTCGGCCGAGGTACGGACTCGTCGACCACGGGATCGTTGACTTCGCGTTCGGATCCGCCGACGACTGACACCGCCGACTGACACCGCCGTACCGCAGGTGCGCGAAGACGCCGCGGCCGGCACGGTGGTGACGCGGCTGGCGGTGCGCGACGACGACGTGGCGGGCGCGCCGCTGAGCTACTTCGTGGCGGCGGGCGACCCGCGCGCGCGCTTCCAGGTGCGCGCGTCGGGCGAGGTGTTCGTGGCGCGCGCCCTCGACCGCGAGGCCGAGCCCGCCTACTCGCTGTCCGTCGCCGCCACCGACGGCAAGTTCACCGCCTACACCGCGGTGCACATTGCCGTGCTCGATGTCAATGGTGATTATGTTTATTTGTGATCCATTACCGAATGAATACATGAATGAAACCATTTCGGTTGCTCTAATACCATACAATCATATGGACAGACAATCCGCCATACTGCGTGCGCCACCGTTACCGCGTCCGCCTCTCCGAGGATGCGGCGCGAGGGACGCGTCTCATGACTCTTCTGACTCGTGACGAGGACGAGGCTCCCAATGCACGCCTCCGATTCTTCCTCACCGGCGATCACGCTGAAAACTTTTCTATAAACAAGGTTACTATACAAATTGTAGTTTGTACAAAATTAAAATTCAACATTTCAAACAAACTTATATCGACATACATGATAAAAATAATATAATATTACAAGTTAATAGGGAAATTAATATTTTTTATTCAGAACTTTCCTTGTACAACGGCCAAACGATGTATAATTATAACTGTGTTTAGACTCAATTTATTATTTCGTTATTATAATGTTAGACTACACATATATATTTTTTTAGGAAACTGGCGTCGTGAGTGTAGCAGCGGCTCTAGATCGAGAAACTCTTGCCTTTTATCGTCTAACAGCTCACGCGCAAGATCGCGAACGATCCGAGTGGGCGTGCAGCTCCGAACTAGAAGTCTATATAGACGACATCAACGACAATGCGCCCCGATTTTCGGCATCGATATACAGCGTCACGTTACCCGAAGACGCCGAGCTCGGCACCCTCGTTGCGAAGGTGTGCACATTTTACTTTATCTAATGCGTGGTATTCTTATATGTCCGTCCACCTCGAGACTAAAAGTTTTATCGTTCTAGGTGCACGCTACGGACGACGACTTGGGAGAGAACCGACTAGTGCGATATTCGTTCGTGGACGAAGTAAACGACGCATTCGAATTAGCGAGCGATAGCGGTATAATCACCCTCCGCTCGCCGCTCGACCGGGAGACGCAGGCCGAGCACCGCCTCGTCGTGCGCGCCACGGACGGCGGGCTCCCGCCGCGCTCGGCCAGCGCCACCGTGCGCCTCACCGTCGCCGACGTCAACGACAACCCGCCCGAGTTCGAGTTCGAGCAGTACCGCGCTGTCGTCCCCGAAATCGACGCTCCCGGGACCGAAGTTCTGCGCGTGCGCGCCACTTCGCGCGACACCGGCGTTAACGCTGATGTTTATTACTCGTTAGTCGGCGGCGATGATCGTGAAGACTTTGCGGTGCAACGCACTAGCGGCGTCGTCACCGTCGCGCGTCCGCTCGACTATGAGCGCAGAAAGGAATACTTTTTAACGGTTCAAGCCGTCGACGGTGGATCCCCTCCGCTCAGTGATCACGCTACGATTAACATAACCATTACGGATAGCAATGACAATGCACCTGTGTTTTCGCAGGCTTCGTACGGAGCCCGTGTACGTGAGGACGCTAGTATTGGATTCCACATCGTACAAGTCATTGCCGATGACGCCGATGCTGGTGCCAATGGTCGCGTCGCTTATTCGATAGCACGTGGTGATCGCGATGGAAGTTTCAGTATCGATCCGGATACTGGATACATTTCAGTCTCGGCAGCGCTTGATCGAGAAATTAACCCAGCTTATGTGCTGGAAGTACGTGCTAAAGACCGTGGAGTACCAACTCTCGAAGCCATTGCTGTGATTAACGTTGAAGTTTTAGATGCCAACGACAATCCTCCCCTCTTCGAGCAGAGCAACTACACAGCCATTGTGCAAGAAGATAAACCTCTCGGACATACTCTACTCAAGTTTGTAGTCCAAGACGCAGACTCACCGCCGAACGCTGCACCTTACACTTTTGATTTTCAATCGGGAAATGAAATGGGTGCTTTCCGACTAGAACAAGATGGCTATCTTCGATCAGCGACACGCTTCAACCATCGTATCAAAGACCGCTACGTGCTTCAAGTACGAGTGTTTGACAACGGTACACCGCCACTGTATTCCGATGCATGGGTATACATAAAAGTAATTGAAGAGTCTCAATATCCACCCGTCGTAACTCCTCTAGAAATTATCGTAAACTCTTACCTTGACGAGTTCCCCGGCGGTGTCATCGGTCGCGTATTTTCATCTGATCGCGATGCATACGATTCAGTTTCCTACGCTCTAGTTCCAGTGGATGGAGCACCGTATCCTGCGAATGATTTATTTGAAATAGATCCTCACGACGGCACATTGCACGCCGCACCGAGACTCGACGTAGGAGACTACCGTCTTAACATTACAGTTAATGATGGGAAGTTTGTTGGCTATGCAATTGTCAAAATCATGGTTTTACTAATATCGGATGAAATGCTTGCACAAGCTGTCGTCGTTCGGTTTCGTGAAGTAACAGATCGTGATTTCGTTCTTAGTCATAGAAAAGGATTCATCCGAGCAGTAAGCGAAGCGACCGACTGCGAACCGAGCGATGTAGTAATTGTTAGTGTACAAGCGCATGGAGATGATGTGGGAAAGGAGCCGAGTAGAACTCGACGACAAGTAGCACAAGATTTAGATGTCGCTTTTGCGGTACGAGCACCTGGCACTGATGGCTTTTTACTGGCGGACTCATTACGCCGCCGATTACACGCACACTTGGAGCGTTTAGAAGAACGAACTAGATTGGTTATAGAGGAACTAGTACGTGCCGTTTGCGGTGGATGTGTACACGGTACGTGTACAGAAAGGGTTGAATTACGAGCCACAACAACTCGTGCGGTAGCTACCGATGTGTTTTCTTTAGTAGCACCTCCTTACAAACTTCGCGGTGAATGTTCCTGCTCACGAGGTTATACTGGTGATCGATGCGAGCGCCCCTATACAGAATCCACAGATATCGTAAACCCAACGTGCCATTGCGACTCCTCCAGCTGTGATCCTAGTGCGAATCAACCGGGATATCGTTGTTGCGAAAGCGACGACTGTCGTCCGGCCGTTAACATCGCCCATTTATCTGGCGACGGATACCTCGCATATCGATTAGAACGCGGCGTCGTAGAAGGATCCCGGCTACTAGACGACGAGTTAATAATAAGTTTACGTTTTCGTACTCGAAGATCACGCGGCACACTTCTATACGCGGCGGGACGGGTGGACTTCGCAATTTTAGAAATAGTAGAGGGATACGTACAATTTCGAATGGAGCTCGGAGCCGGCGAAGCGAAAGTCCGCGCCGGCGGGCCCGTGGCGGACGGCGCCTGGCACGACTTGCGGCTGGAGCGGCGCGGCGCGGGCGTGCGCCTCGCCGTGGACCGGCGCGCGGCGCAGGCGCAGGCGCCGCCGCCCGCCGCCGTGCTGGACGCGCGCGCCGACCGCTTCCTGCTCGGCGCCGCGCTGCAGCGGCACGCGCACGCCTTGGCTCCCGAACAGGTACTTCGAATCGCTCCACGTTTTCCTTTAAAGTGAAAAATGCACTACCGGAAACATCTTGTTCATTTTGTACATAAATATATATAATTTATAATTTAGTTGCTTTGATTTTAATCTGTAATTTACGATCCTATCGTCGATTTAAAATATGACTTTTCAGGTGACATATGGCTTTCACGGCTGTATTTCGGATATAAAATTAAGCGGTGCCTTTCTACCACTGGAAGAAGGCGGAACGTCCAACGACGGACGAGCACAACTAGTCCGACGGGTGCGAGTGCGCGTAGCTGCGACTTGCCCTCCACTTCCACCGCCCGGACCGTGCGCCGCGCAGCCGTGCTACAACGGTGGCACGTGTAGAGAAATACCAGACCTTCTGGAAGATCCAGCGAGCACGGCGGAGGCGTACGAGTGCTCGTGTCACGCGAGGTTCATAGGCCGTCAGTGCGAAGTGGATAGTGACCCCTGTGCGTCGCAGCCGTGCCTGCACGGCGGATTCTGCACGGCCGAGGGCTCGGGCACGTTCCGCTGCGCGTGCGCCGCGGGGCTGTCGGGTGCGCGCTGCGAGCGCGGCCGCTGGTGCGCCGCCGGGGTGTGCGCGCACGGCGGCTCGTGCGAGGAGGGCGAGTGGGGCCCGTCGTGCCGCTGCCGCGGGTACTACGGCCCGCGCTGCCAGTATGACGTCGATGAATGTGTCGGAGAGCCTTGCCTAAACGGCGCGACTTGTCTCAACGAGCCTGGCTCTTTCCGATGTCTTTGTCCGCCCGATAAGACAGGTTAGTTCTTGAATTTTGCTATTTATTAGGAAATACAGTCGGACTTACATACAAATATATATCCACGACAACAGAAACCCTTAAGAGCGGTTTTTCCTATTACCGCTTTTCAGTGTTTTAAGCTTGTGTGCGTGTTCGTATATAAACACAATTATTATAGTCAAGCCAATCGATATAAACCAGCGTGATGCATTTACATTATTTATTCCGTATATATTTTCTATGGGTTTTATTTTTATAGAAAATAAAATGTAAATTAAAGTACCTAATAAACCGTAAAAAATCAAATGTAAATTTGGAAAGGTTGAATTCTAAATCGCACTTGCGTTGGTTCGACCCAATGTAAATGTATGTATGTATATATGTATAGGGTCTTGACAGTGAACCTTTAATCTTGTGTGTTTTATTGGATCTCATGTTTTAAAAATAGCACGGAATAAAATCCCTATTGTACATGTACGAATTCGGATGGCCAAAGCAAGTATTATATTAAGTGATGATATGATGATTTTACGCTAATTACAGGTATGAATTGCGGTAATCCGTTATACTCGGATGCAGTAGTGGCGGGTGAAGCTGCAGGTGGCGGTCGTGCCCTTCGCGAGCTGTGGTCGTGGGCTCTGCAAGCGCGCTGGCCGCTCGGCGTGGCCGTCGCTGCGCTGCTTCTACTATTAGCCTTAGTGCTGCTGCCCTTCTTGTTGCGACGCTCGAGGCGCCCTCGAGGTCCCCCCGCGCCGCTCAACAGCGCCATCGAGAAACTTCCGCCTCGCGCCTCCAAACTCTCCAATTTAGAGGCAGTGCGTCGCGGTCGACCCGCTTCATGTGCGGAACCACCGCCGCTCAACAACATCGACACTCTTCGTTCCTATGGCTCCGCCGGCGACGAACTCGAGGGCATCCCTCCCGATTATCTACGCAATCTCAATATAGACCCGGTCGATCGGAAGCCCTGGTCGGAACAGATGCATCTGCACACATTCGTCGATAATAAAATTTACAACGGTAAGATCTTATCAAGCTCCGATTCATTCTATATGAGATGCGATCGAAAGGATCTAAATGAGCTCTCCTCTAACAGATCTGAAAGGTTGCAACACACGTGTCCGCGTCCCGTCGCCGGCGGCGGCTCGGCGCGGCACAGGCGAGCCGCACCTCGTGGGCGGCTACCACTGGGACTGCTCCGACTGGTGCGGGGGCGGCGGCGCGCTGCCCGGCATCAGCGAGGTGGCGGGCTCCGAGCGCCCCGACTCGTCCTCGCCCCCCTCGCCGCCCTCGCCGCGCTCTCCGCGCTCCCCGCGATCCGCACGCCTCTCGCCGCGAAGAACACTTCCTCTTCCTCTCGACACCGATTCGGCGACTGACGACCATGAACCTTTACGTTTCACCGACGGCAAGTACTCTTTTGAATCGATGGAGTGATACGATTCGAGTCTTACAATCGATCGAATGTCGCGTTTCTTCCCACAGCCTCTTCATATTTGCTGAACGTAGACGAGTACTCCCCGGCCGGGGAAGAGGGGACGCTGCGCGCCCGTACGATTCGCGAACCAGACGCCCACAGCCTCATCACGATGCTCGGTGAGCACTCGACGGTCGACACAACGATAGAAGAAAAACGACAATCAATAACGAACGTTATGAAATTTTTACAGAGGAGCGGCATTCACTCCTAGGTGACGGAGGCTCGTGCAGCGATCTGTCCGCCAACCTGTGCGAGATAGAGGACTCGGAGGCGGAGGAGTGCGCGCCGCCCGCCGTGCCGCCGCCGCCCGCGCGCCACACGGACGTGTGACGGCGGCGCGCGGCCCGCGAGCCGCCCGCGCCGCCCGCGCCCCCCGCGCCGCCCGCGCCGCCCGCGCCCCGCGCGCCCCGCTCGCGCGGCATCTAGCGAGAGCTCGTCGTGTGCAACGCAGCACACTCAGGATGAGCCCGATTGACGTTCAGTGCTACGACGCATTGAGCTTTATCCCCGATGCGTTCGCGAGGGCAACGAGCGTGAAATGAGTTTTGTGTAGATAAATTATGACTGAGTTCGAAATAGTGACGATACTTTTATTGAATTTATCGTTTAAAGCGTTACTTAATCTTTTTCTAAAATATGGGAAAATATCGAATAACATATTACGTTGTGACTATTCGACAGCTGAATTTTGCATTATATAGTGGACGTTGATGTAATCGTTTCGAAAAATTGTAATAAGATTGATGTTCAGAGTTTTGCGTTAGGTGACTTGTGACGCAGACGTTAGTGTAATTGTACATTGAGTAGTTAGACATTCGGCTTGCCGCCGCCGCGCATGCGCCGCCGAGCTAAAGCGTAAACTTGTGATTATGTATAAACTTGTAAATATGTATCTCCTGTAAGAGTAACGGTTGTTGTATTTATGTATATAATGTAGGTGCGTGGGCGAGCGGACGAGTGTGGGCGGCGCCACGGTGGCGGGCCGTATCGTTTCGTACGATTAAAAATATGGTGCTCCGACTATAGTTTCATATCATGACTTTAAAGTATGCATTTACAAAACCTCTCTCCTTCTAGGTTAGCCGTTATCTTAAGGAATCTATTTTTATATGTGTACAGAAAGTAGCGTAGAGCGGCCGACGGCGATCCTGACTGATTGAAACGATCGCCGCGCGGTGCGCGTCAATTTTGTTACTAAAATTGTTCGCAAATATTGAACGATTGATAATTTATTTAACTATTGTTATAAGTTTTGACACAACTAATGAAGCGAATTAAAGTACAAGTAATACTTACAAAATATGTGTTTTATTGTCCTAAATGTAAATACGTCTATTATAAAAATACGTTCTAAGAACAAAACACAAAAAACACCAATGAAATACATTAATTAACTTAGCTACAGTACATTTTTCTTTATTTCATTAATTTACAAAATCCTATAACGTTATCGGAGATATATCCATCAAGCGAGTAGAATTGTGGAATATTTTAATGAAAATATTTACAAGTATATATACAAAAAGTAAAAAAAAAAAATTAAACCAATAAAAATACAAAAAAACAGGAGTGGAGTGGAGATGATGAGTAAAAGTCGAGATTTGCGCGAATAATGGATATCTTTATTTCGATGCGATGTATATTTACATTGGTTACCAAATGCGTCATTGCTGAATACGCTGATTCAATGTAGGTTATCTACATAGTTTCCCCCTTTATTTGAAAATGATGTATATTTAATTAATAATAAAAAAAAACTTTTGGATTACTAAATATGGGGTTCAAGTTTATAACACAAAAAAAATATAATTTATCACTTAATTATGCACACGTAATAACTGCGTTACTTGTATAAGGTAGTGTCGCAGTGGTTTGGAGCGGTTGGCTTAGTTGCGTCGTCGGTACTCCTTGCTGGCTGGCCTGCCCGGGTTGTCCCGGCTGTGCTGCTTGTTGGCGCTCGACGTTCCTTTGCGCCAACTGTTGTACCGCCAGGTCGTATTTGCGTATACATTTTTAGTAAATGCGACACGCCAGGATGAGAACGGCTAGAAAAAGGACGCCTCCAGTCATCATTACAATATTTTGAGTTTATTGTTTTTTAAATCAGCACATTCTTGATTGGGTTTCGAGATGTTTTCTACTTCATCACTACGCGTTTGTTGCATTTTGGACTGGTCGCTGACCTCCCAGTCGATACGCGTGTATGCTGGTTTCAATCTATCCACTGATATATTTGAAGTTCTGTTGGGTACTTGAATTTTGAAATATTTTTGATTTGAAGCCTGAAATGGCCCATCGTATGAATGTGTTAAGGGTTTTTTTCTTTTTTACGTGATATTTTCTTACAAACACGTGACCGCATGTGTTCATGTCCGGTTGTACGTAGAGTTTTCTATGTGCGTTATGTTTATGACGTAGTGGAGTTATATCGGACATCACTCGCTGTAACTCGGCGGTATACGTTTCAGGAAGAGCAAGGGGTTTTGAAGGCTCAAAAAATTCTCCCGGTAGTCGTATGTTGCTGCCGTATAACATCTGTGCTGGGCTTACTTTTGCATCTTAATGCTGCTCTTAATCCGAGAAGTACGATAGGTAATTCGTTATGCCAATTTGTAACATTATCTCTCGACATGTGTGTAGTCTAAATGATGTAATCGTCTGGGGTTTCCTTTATCCCTCGAAGTTGTCTGTTTCGATGTCAATGCGTGACTCAGTGGCTTATGGTCGGTGTAAATAATTAATTCTCTGCTTTCTATGTAATGTTGAAAGTAGTGTATAGCCATATATATAGTAAGCAGCTCTCTGTCATATGTGCTGTATTTGCGTTACGTCTCAGATAGCGATTTGGAGAAGAATGCTATTGGGTACCATTTCCCGTTCTCGAATTGTTTGAAAACAGCCCCGGCACATATTTGAGATGCGTCAGTCATCAATGAGAGTGGTGCGTTCGGTTACGGTAAGTGGTCACCACCGCCCATAGACAAAGGCGCTGTAAAAAATCAACTATGCGCCACCAACCTCGGGAACTAAGATGTTATGTCCCTTGTGCCTGTGATTACACTGGCTCACTCACCCTTCTAACCGGAACAGAGAAACAGAGAGAAACTCTATCCCGTTAACCAATTTTTGGAATTGTTTTGTTCCGACTCTTCATATACGGTGATTAGCCTTTCTTTTAATCGTTGATAACGATTTATGTCGGCCGGTGAAGTCAATATGTCCATAATTTGGTACAGTAAATCTTTCGGTAGTTTTGAAAAGACTAGGCTAAATTTTGATTCGTCGCCTTGCTTCTGTGGTCACATTATAGTTTCAAACTGAGCAAACCAAACTCTTGGCATTTCGATCCAAAATTCAGGCAATTTACTGGATACGGTAACTATTCCTCCATTATTTGCGTCGGGATTCGGGTTTAGCACGACGTTCGGGTTCGATCCTGAGTTCTGCATGGCTCCAATGCTGCCTGATCTCGCAATTTACTTCTAGAAACGCTCTCGTAAACGTCGCGGGGTCACCAACTGTCATTGCTGAATACGCTGATTCAATGTAGGTTATCTACACACTAACCAATTAGAAAACGAACACTAAAAGTAGCTATCCCGATAGGCTTAAAAATGGTGTTGGCTGTCTCGTTTATAACGTTCGATCGTCACGCGTTGCAGTCCGTCGTCTTTTAAGTGTCTACGGAAGTGAAGATATAATTTGAAGAATTGAAGTGTTGAAGAATTGAAGTGTTGAAGAATTGAAATGTATTAAATAAATTTTTAACGAATGTCCCGATCCGATTAAAATATTCAGATTAGGCAAACATAAGCCGGGTAAGCACCGTCTACTAAAAGTATGCTTCAACACTGCGGATACTGCTAAATATATACTGCAAAATAAACCAAAAAACTCCCAAAATATACGTCTATATTCTGATCAGACAATTGCACAAAGAAACTATATGAACCAACTTAAAAAGGAACTAGATCGCCGTGAAAAAAACGGAGAAACTGATTTAACAATAAAATATATAAAAAATATCCCTAAAATTGTAAAAAAACTGCAAAAAAACTGAGCAACAAAAAAGTTGATATTGAGACGAAGTTTCAAAAAAATACTTATTTTCTATGCAATAATTACAAAGACCTACCCACACACGAGTCAAGTTTAACTATTTATTACACAAATATACGTAGTTTATGCAAATCTGGAAAGTTTGAGGAATTGAAATGTGTCTTGAGTGACATACAGAATACTGTTCATTTAGTAATACTAACAGAAACATGGATAAGGAACGAATCAGACGCCAAATCTTTTAGCTTACTTAATTATAAACATATTTATAATTACCGTTCAGATAAGAGAGGTGGGGGTGTTTCTATTTTTATTCACAATAGCCTTCAATATGATATCCTGGAGAGCATATGCGATAGTGACGTTCATTATCTATGGATTTACCTTAAAAAATATTCTATCAATGTTGGTGCTATTTATAACCCAAGTAGAAAACATTTGTTTACCTTTCTAGATAAATATACGATGCAATTGGAAAACAAAAAACGTAGTATCGTCTTTGGCGATTTTAACATTGACTTGTTAAGCAAAACTAGAGAAACTTCATACTACAGGGAAATATTACAATCAACTGGCTATGACATTCTGAATAAAATAGACATAAAATATTGTACTCGAGAGACAGAAACGACTAAAACTATATTAGATCATATCTGTTCAAATATGCATAATGACAAATTTTATATTTCAATAATTGATTCGCCGAAATCTGTCACAAATGTTAATACAACCTCATTGGTATTACAGAAGACTTGATAACCACCAAATGGAACAAAAAATTGGGCAGACTAAACAATGGTTCAAAGAAAAAGCTTTCAACTGCTACGCTGTAGCTTGTTACGATTTACAGGCCGTTCTTACAGATCCACGAGGAGTAGTTTCGGGTTTTTATTAGCACAGCTATGATTTTTCGAACTTTTAATTGCAATTAATTTTATAGTATTCCGGGAGCCAACACTAATTTAGGTGATTTATTTAACATAGCTATTCAAATGTTAGATGAGCAAACCAAAGTATATGAGTATGGTGGTAAAGCCTACCTTTTTTTTTTTGACTAGATGCGGGTAGATTGCAGTGCAGTAAGTCCACAATTTCACTTTAGCACTATATTAAAGTTCTCAAATACAGTCCTAAGCACAGGATAGATAGTTATAAGCAAGAAATAGAACCTAAACCTATATAAAGAAAGTAGAAAAGCAAGCGTAAGCGAGGCAATGAGCGGAGCGAAAACGGGCGTACATTCGCCATGCGTGCGCGGAATACCCTGGCGCGGCAGGCAGCTGCGCCGGCTCGCCTTAGCCTTGCGCCGGAGTAAACAACGGTACATAAGCGCTGTACAGCCGCGCTCCCAATGCTTAACATTTATTCTAACCACAAAAATATTATTATAAGTCGGAAAGTATTATTAAGCACTTACAGTAAATCTATACAAATAAAAAGTAAGTTATTAAATGAAAAAGGAAGTTAAATAATTTATAAAATAAAACTAACTGAAGACACTAACAAGATGACTCTAGAAGAAGGAAGAATAGATAACAATGGAAGTAAGGAGTAAAAGTTCTTATGAGGCCGAAACAACAGATAAAATAACAAAAAATGAAAATAAAATTGGTTAATTTTTTTTTTTTTTTTTAATGTGGAAAATAATACTTAAAGATAACATGTAGCATAGGAACAAAAGTGGAAATGCTTAGTCTCTGACTGTAAGCACAATCTCAACAAATCACAATACAATAATCACAAAAGCAAACAATACCCGAAATATGGAAGAAAAGGAAAAAAAGAAAAGCTGGAGAAAAAAAAAGAAAAACTACTTGAAAATTTCACAATCGTGAGAAGAAAAACAATGCAAAAGACGTAAGACATGGCGAGAATTAAAACAAAATAAGTCAAACCAGGTTCAAATGAAGAATAATAAAGGAAACCGTCGAGTATATGAAAAAAAAGACTAGACCGAAATGTTCTGAAAAGCGTTTATGCTAAATTTAAAAAATTCTAATTTTATTTATTTAGGGTTCCTATTTAGAATTGCCCTAATATTTGCTTTGTAAGGCAGTATTAACGAATTCGTTTTGTGCCAAAAGGCATTAGATATCGCAGCAAAACTACGTACCATCTGGAACCAACGTAATGGACTAAAGTGTTCCTCAGACATGGAAGCTCCTCATTGACTCTTAATTCAGAAAAAGCAACGCAGCATACCCTACTTTTTCTGAACATCGGTATAGCGCACCGCGTTCCAATCCGGTGAGTCAGATTTTTGCATATTCTTTTTTTTTTTTTTTTTTGTCAACGTGATTGAATTGCTTTCGGTTTCTACCACTACCACCGGTTAAACTACCACCGGTTCTACCGAGAAGAACTGGCAAGAAACTCAGTAGTTATTTTTACAATCAAAAATACACAGTAATGTTAGTTAAATACATTTATGTAATATACCTGTCTGGAAGTTAATAATTTTTTCAAATTATTTGAATTTATGAAACGGCAAAGGTAAAATTGTCTGCAGAATTATATGTCTTATATGTGTGCTGAACCTTGCCCTAAAAAAAAGTTTTATTGATTTTGCGGAGTCGGAAACTTGGCGTTATAAGCTTATACTTGCTTCTTGTGCACATATATTGATTATCACTGATTTTATGAAAGTGATCAATGTATACTGTGAATATACGTAATATTGTTGTTAATATATATTCTAACAAACGCTACGTTTAACTAAATAAAAAATAACACTTACGATCGTAGGCCGGTTGATCTCTAGAGTATAGATAGAATACAGTAAGTTCTTCATATATGTAAGGATCGAAAACGGACGAATTATAACTAAACGAAAATTAAATTTAGCTATTAAGAACTAAAGATACGATATGTAGAGAACCCAAATCGGTTTTATTCTATTGCCTTACGGTAACTATTTGGTAGGTAGGTAGGTAGGTAGGTAGGTAGGTAGGTAGGTAGGTAGGTAGGTAGGTAGGTAGGTAGGTAGGTAGGTAGGTAGGTAGGTAGGTAGGTAGGTAGGTAGGTAGGTAGGTAGGTAGGTAGGTAGGTAGGTAGGTAGGTAGGTAGGTAGGTAGGTAGGTAGGTAGGTAGGTAGGTAGGTAGGTAGGTAGGTAGGTAGGTAGGTAGGTAGGTAGGTAGGTAGGTAGGTAGGTAGGTAGGTAGGTAGGTAGGTAGGTAGGTAGGTAGGTAGGTAGGTAGGTAGGTAGGTAGGTAGGTAGGTAGGTAGGTAGGTAGGTAGGTAGGTAGGTAGGTAGGTAGGTAGGTAGGTAGGTAGGTAGGTAGGTAGGTAGGTAGGTAGGTAGGTAGGTAGGTAGGTAGGTAGGTAGGTAGGTAGGTAGGTAGGTAGGTAGGTAGGTAGGTAGGTAGGTAGGTAGGTAGGTAGGTAGGTAGGTAGGTAGGTAGGTAGGTAGGTAGGTAGGTAGGTAGGTAGGTAGGTAGGTAGGTAGGTAGGTAGGTAGGTAGGTAGGTAGGTAGGTAGGTAGGTAGGTAGGTAGGTAGGTAGGTAGGTAGGTAGGTAGGTAGGTAGGTAGGTAGGTAGGTAGGTAGGTAGGTAGGTAGGTAGGTAGGTAGGTAGGTAGGTAGGTAGGTAGGTAGGTAGGTAGGTAGGTAGGTAGGTAGGTAGGTAGGTAGGTAGGTAGGTAGGTAGGTAGGTAGGTAGGTAGGTAGGTAGGTAGGTAGGTAGGTAGGTAGGTAGGTAGGTAGGTAGGTAGGTAGGTAGGTAGGTAGGTAGGTAGGTAGGTAGGTAGGTAGGTAGGTAGGTAGGTAGGTAGGTAGGTAGGTAGGTAGGTAGGTAGGTAGGTAGGTAGGTAGGTAGGTAGGTAGGTAGGTAGGTAGGTAGGTAGGTAGGTAGGTAGGTAGGTAGGTAGGTAGGTAGGTAGGTAGGTAGGTAGGTAGGTAGGTAGGTAGGTAGGTAGGTAGGTAGGTAGGTAGGTAGGTAGGTAGGTAGGTAGGTAGGTAGGTAGGTAGGTAGGTAGGTAGGTAGGTAGGTAGGTAGGTAGGTAGGTAGGTAGGTAGGTAGGTAGGTAGGTAGGTAGGTAGGTAGGTAGGTAGGTAGGTAGGTAGGTAGGTAGGTAGGTAGGTAGGTAGGTAGGTAGGTAGGTAGGTAGGTAGGTAGGTAGGTAGGTAGGTAGGTAGGTAGGTAGGTAGGTAGGTAGGTAGGTAGGTAGGTAGGTAGGTAGGTAGGTAGGTAGGTAGGTAGGTAGGTAGGTAGGTAGGTAGGTAGGTAGGTAGGTAGGTAGGTAGGTAGGTAGGTAGGTAGGTAGGTAGGTAGGTAGGTAGGTAGGTAGGTAGGTAGGTAGGTAGGTAGGTAGGTAGGTAGGTAGGTAGGTAGGTAGGTAGGTAGGTAGGTAGGTAGGTAGGTAGGTAGGTAGGTAGGTAGGTAGGTAGGTAGGTAGGTAGGTAGGTAGGTAGGTAGGTAGGTAGGTAGGTAGGTAGGTAGGTAGGTAGGTAGGTAGGTAGGTAGGTAGGTAGGTAGGTAGGTAGGTAGGTAGGTAGGTAGGTAGGTAGGTAGGTAGGTAGGTAGGTAGGTAGGTAGGTAGGTAGGTAGGTAGGTAGGTAGGTAGGTAGGTAGGTAGGTAGGTAGGTAGGTAGGTAGGTAGGTAGGTAGGTAGGTAGGTAGGTAGGTAGGT